>NC_028456.1:517094-681320 GCF_000263155.2 Setaria italica | reverse complement strand
CCCCCCCCCTATTCAGTTGACCACAACTTAGTTATTTTATACTTCTCGAAATAATTGTAGTTGTTTAGTTCGAAATGCGTGGAGGTATGGGTTAGATAGCTCGGCGCCAAGATCTACGGCGCCAAGCCCCCGCCACGTCGACATCCGCGTAAGCAGCTATGTATAGACCTTGGCGCCAGGATGGCTGGCGCCGAGACGTTGTAGCTTGGCGCCAGCATGGATGGCGCCAAGCTAAGGGTCTATTTTTGGAATTGGTTCCGCTAGGGGCCTATTTGTGAGAATCTTTCGCAAAAAGGCTAAAAAACAAAAAAGTCGGACGAAATAACATGGAAGAAATAATATGGAAGCTCACTGCAGACGGAAGACGGAAACTACTCGGCAAAATCGGCATATCATGCACAATTCATAGGTTCAGCATCAACGAACTTCGATGCCTTGATATGGAGAGTCTGGGCGCCCACGAGCTGCAAGCTGTTCTGGTGGCTCGCCATCCAGAACAGACTCTGGACTGCGGACAGACTGCAAGAAAGAGGATGGCCAAACCAAACTACATACCCGCTGTCGGAGAGAGCCTGAATCTGCACTACACCTCCAATTCACAAAGAATGAGCATCTCAGATTGGTTGGCAATCCCAACCTTGCACCCAAGGGAGTGGCCGCAAGCAGGCTCACTGCACGAATGGTGGACGATGATGGCGAAGGCGACTTGCAACTTGCGAAAGGGACTGCGCTCGCTTCTCATGCTTACCACCTGGAGCGTGTGGAAGGAGCGAAATGCAAAAATATTTGACAAGAGGGACACATCGAATGGCGGTGTCTTTTTTAAAGCACGAGACGAGCTCAACAACTGGAAGATGGCAGGGGTAAAACACCTCTGCACGCTCATTAGCCAGTCCTAATTTTCGTACATAGATACATGTATATGGGAGTTGAAGTTAGAGTTGTTAGGCTTTGCTTTCCCGTTGTGTAATTGTTGCTCACCTGTACAGCTTTGCCCGTCGAGGACTTCCTTCATTTTAATATAATTGGCAGTTCTTCTACCGGTTCGTTAAAAAAAAACTGACAGACCAAAGAAGCAAACCATGGCGCGCAAATCGATCGACCAAAAGCAGGGGAAGAAAAGGCCGCAGTGACACCGAAACAGAGCAGTGTCAAGACACCGAAGCAGAGCAGGTGACAGAGGAAGCAAGCAAGCAAAGTAGTAAGGAGAAGAGGAATCCGTTTTATCTGTTGGTTCATATACACACAAACAGAAGTCAAAGTACATTCACACACATTTGTGCAATGGATCACGCACCAACGTCCGTAACCTCATGCATTCAGGACGCACGCACACCTGACGCATGTATGTAGTAGGCACACCAGAAGCACGAACCATGCAATCGAGTCGACATATATGCACGTACCAATCAAGGTGTATAGTATGTACCTCAGATGAGCACAGATCCCCTAAGGCCATATCTGTGTCACTGTTGGCACATCACTTCGCTTGCATGCAGAACATCTACGTATATCGAGTTATCTTTAGGTTGGTGCCCCACGTTTAGCAGCCCATGTAGCTGCTTGTTACTGTTACTGCTATTGACTGCTTCGTCACCTTTGCCAGAACCAAAAGCAACGTCACGGGGCCATATCTCCAAATGCATGACACCGAAACTCTCATTCACGGGCACAAGTGATCTGAGGAGCCTCACATCTCTTACCCATATGCACCAACAAAATTCAGAGCGGGCACTCGACGGTCATGGGCCACAGGTAGCCATGATGTTCTCGTGGCACTGGTTGTAGAGCTACCCTCTCCCTGGGGTTTTTTCTCGCAGCCATCCGGGAAGAGCTCATCAAGGTTCTGGGCTGTCATGGCACTGAGATCCAGCATTTTGACGCTCAAACAATCGACTCAGCAATAGATTCTTCAGCTTAGCACGTCCCCTACATTTGTACCCCAACACATCCATCAATAACGTAACCATCATAGTCTCAAGCTTGCATTGTTGCAGCTGGTGCTTATCCTAGATATATAGTTTCTTCAACCATATACACCCCAAACATTCCGGATCACGATGATCTAGAAAGAAAGAAAGAAAGAAAGAAAGATTGTGCTTAGGATAAATTAAATCGGTATAGGCAGGCTTCGGAGAAATTAGTGATTGGTTTCTAGCTGTAGTTACTACAAACTTGACGGCGAAGTTGGTACAGAGATCTGCAGGGATAGCCATTGTTTTTCTCTCTTCAGTGTCTAGTGCAAGCTGCCAGGGGGCTTCGGGTGGGCTTTTCTACTGCAGCCGGTTTGCATTTTTGTTTTTGGTAGGACCTGGACAAAAGCCGGAGGAAAAGTCACACAATAAGCCATGCCAAGCAGGGGTCATAGAATGGAATATTGATGTTTACTTTCGTATCGTGCTAAGAATTCTGTTCTTACCCTACAATTAAATACCACAACACAGCTCTTGTTAATGTTCACGGAGCAAGCCGGAGCATCCTGGGCTTATGTACATGACTAACGAGCTCCTTATGCAAAGAACAATCATGCACGTGCTGTATAGCAATACCACAACCAGCACATCACACAAAAACACAACCATCATCACTTATTATTACTTGTGTTCATATAAATAAATAGGGGAGGGATCAACAACAACAACACAGACGGATCAAGCATTCTGGACACACACACAGAGACATCAGAAGCAAGTACACTGCCAAGAGTAGGACACGACCATGAATGCAGGGGCCGAGCAATGCCAACCATAAGCCAAGCCAAGCAAAGCAAAGCAGCCACCACTTATAAATATATCCTGCAGGCTGCAGCAATCCAAGGAAAGAATAAACCAAATGATCAGTTCAATTCATTCAGACCAACAATGCAACAATGCCTAGGCGTACGTACCTCAGGTGAGCACGGAACCCCTGAGCATGGTCTTCTTGTAATACCGCGAGTGGATCGGTTTGTACAGGGAAGGATGGTGGTTGGCGCCCATGTCCCACTCTAGCTTCTCCCACCATTCCTTCTCGCAGTCGCACTCCACCTTCTTGCTCCCGCCGCTGCTGACGGCCGGCAGGCGCTTGAGGCTCCAGCAGCCCCTGATCTTGACGGTCTCAAGCATGGGAGCAGAGATCATCCAGCGCCCGCAGATGCCCTGTAGCTTGGGCAGCTCGTGCAGGTGGATGCGCTCCAGATTCCGTAATTCCACCGTAATTATTGATTGCTCCTGATGTTGGTGGCTCCCACCAGCATCGGTGTACAAGGGGAAGACAACCTCGAGATTCCCACACCACACAATCTCTAGGGTCACTAGGTTGCGTAAACTGTGTTCGACCATTGGCATGGCCAAGGGGAGCACATGTATTATTCTGGGGCACAAGTCTAGGTGCAGTATCTTAAGATCCTCAAATGATCTTCTCCCAATGTCGAATGCCAATGTTCTGCTCCAATTCCAGATGTAGCGTGCTTTAGGGAGCTGTGATGCCCAGAATGTCTTTAGATAGTAAAAGATGGGCTCGTCACCGCTTCCTTCTAATTGAGGAGTGGTAAATACACATCCCAACTTGGGGCACCGCTCGACTCGGCACCAATCTAGACGATACCATTTTGAACTCATCGCAGGTGCATGGCCTGGGATACTGGTGATGGACAAGCTATCATGCACGTGCAGTATGAGAGCACGCCGACAGATCAGATCTGGCATGGTAATAGTACTTGTTTCTTCACCCTCCTGCAGTGATTCGGTGCTTCTCGGCTGTCCGCGGTCTTGCATGTGCATGTAGCAGTTACTGGCCGCCAAGGAAGGCATATCTGGGCACGGACATATCCCTGTGAGCGTTGGTGCATCACCATCGCCTTGGCTTGCTTGCAGCAGCATACGGTCTTTGAAGCTGTCTACAACATCTGTATACGTCGAATTATCTTTACCTTGCTTCATACTGCTCCTGCTATCGACTGCTTCCTTGCTTGCAGAACCTAAAGCAACGGCAGGAGAGGAAATCTCCATGTGTACATCCCTAGTATCAAAATAGCTTTTAAGGGGCACAAGTGACCTGAGGAGCCTTGCATCTCTTACCCATATGCACCAATAAAATCCAGAGGGTAATTGACCGCCATGGGCCACAGATAATGATGCTGATGATCTTCTCCTGACTCTGGTGGTAGTGTTACGACCCTCCATGGACTTTTCATCCCGGCCTGGTGCCAATAATGATGCCGCAGCTGACTGTGTGGTGTCGATGTGCAGCTTCTGCAAATGGCTTTTCCTTCTGTCTTCTGGTGGCCACAGGATTGCACAGAGCTTCTCGCAGCCATCTAGTAAGAGCTCATCAAGGTTTCGAACTATCATGGCATTGAGATCCAGCGTCTTGATAGCTGTGCCCGACAAGTCTAGGATGCGGAGATCCTCAAACAATCCACTCAACAATATATGCTTTAGCTTAGCACATCCTCTGAAGGAGAACTTTTGTATCCCAACACACCCGTCAATAATGATCACAGTCTCAAGGCAGTTGTTGCTGGTGCTCATCTCCGGTATGTTTGCCACACCTGGCATGGTAGTACGATTTCCAGAAAACTCAAGGAGCTCCATCTTGTTCATCCCCAAGAAGATCAAGTTGTTTTCTGAACAATTACTGCAGCCGACTGTTGACTTTGTTACTCGGAGCTTGCGGATGTTAGGGAGACGCCCCTGCAGCTGGCCCATGTCCCAGCCCTGGGCTCCCATCACATTTAGCTCCTTGAGTTGATCCATGAAATCAAGCGTCCGTGCGGACAAGATCCAATCACAGCGCGTGTAACGCACGTCCAACACCCACAGCCGCTGGAAACACCGCTGGATGACTTGCTCCTTATCTGCAGCTCCGTCTGTGCCGATTGCTTGGTCTTGACAGTGCTCGAGCCATAGAAACCTAAGGTTGTGGCAGCAGAGGAATGGAGGTGATGAGAAGCTGAAGCTGCAGTGCGAGAGCTTGAGCACATCAATAGGTTTGTTCAACTGTTGGAAAATGTCTCCGTTGGCTGGGCTCAACAGAAACCCATAAGATGGTGAAGTCCAGTATGGCATGGTCTCAGCACGCCTTAACATTATGTGAGGAGACAAATATTGGTGGTAACATTCCACATCCAATCGCATCTCCTGCTGCAGATCATCAGCAGCTCGCCATGCTCCATCATCACCATCATCTCCCTGTTGTATGATGCCATCACATATCCAGTAGTTACAGCCATGGGTGGTCAAATCATAGTCGATGGAATGGTGTCCGCCTGTCATGACACAAAGCTTTAGCATGTACAAGAAGCAGTCTTCAACTTGCGCCGGGGAATACATGATGCCGCCTGCAGTATCGGTAATCTTGCGTGCAATGAGATCCGCAGCCTCTTGATGCACAAGGTAGGACCAGTGCACCTGTGGATCTTGCTCATGGCGTGAGGCCGTGAAGAAAACATCGGTCACTCCTGTGCTCTTGACGGCCCTGTCGATTTCCATCCTGGGGTTGAGCCGGAACCTCCCACGAAATGTCCACAGCATCTTGTTGCTAGTGTATCCATACAGGGGTAAGCCAAACTCGGTCAGATCAACTTCCTCGCAGCTCCCGTTCAGAAAGATCGCCACAAACCTATGGTTCTGTATGAATTCGTAGATCTCTGTGACGACCTGCGGTATCTCGGCACGGGACCCCTCTGCCAGCCCATGGAAATCGTCCTCCTCATCTTGCCTGTCGAGCATCTCCATTACCCGAGCAGGAAGCTTAAGCTGCTCTGCTATCGCCCTCTGCACTGCTCTCCTGCTCTCCCACTTTGAGCAGTCGATGTGGATGATGTGATGAAACTGCACGCCGTCCGGAGCTGGTTGCTCATCAGAGGCTGATGCGGCCAGGCGTTGGGCAACCGTTCGGAGGACGGCGGATGCCCCCAGGCCGTCCCAGCCGTCGAAGTAGATGACATTCTCTCTGCTTCTGCTGCTTCGCCTCGTAGTGTCCTTGCTGAGCTCATTCAGGATTTGTTCAGCAGCCGCGTCGATCGTGTCAGCCTCGATGACCTGCATGCATAGATTTACATTACATATCCTACTTTAGATGCACAGATAGATGAATATAGCCTGCATGCAAATTGGGTTTAATTAGTTACCTCAGAACGCATGATGCGCTAGCTGGAATGGATTAACTGGAAGCAGGCCGCCGTCAGCTTACCAGTCTCTGTCGTGCCTGGGTCAGGCAGACACACAAGCATGCCAGAACCATCACACACGCATCAGTTAGTTACATTGAACAATGCAACATGAGTTACACATATGGACTTGTATTTGCAATCGAATGGAGTCGTCAAGTCTAGTGATCGACATACCTCAGTTGAGTTGAAATATGGGCACTATTTCCCAGCAGGAGATTTCGCAGAGTTATTGGATCGACGATGGATGAATGTGTGTGAGAGAGACAAAGATGAATGTTTGAAACGTCAAGGGCCGGGCCGGCGGTCCAGGTAGACCAACTGTGCTTCTTCCCTTTTTTTTTTCCCGTTGTCTTTGCTTGTATCCGCAGCAAACGCAGGATTCATTGTTCCAAAGGTAAAGGGTTAAAGCGCGCAAGATTCACGTACTTGATGCTACTGTGCATCTAGCAGTGACGCACAAGGATGTCGGGTGTTTGTCTGCCTTGTCGTTACGGCCACCGACTCTAATTTAGTCTGCGACCCTTTAATTTCTGCTTTATTTGGGCACCACGCTAATATTTATGTTGTAAAACATGTCGTTAGCGGTTGGGTCTTCTCCCTCTCACGCCTCTCACAACAAGCACAAGAACAGTACAGTATGAAGTAGACAAGACACAAGTATGAGGCGAGGGACTATTCTTTATTCTTTGAATATTAATGTTTACATTGAAGATCTCACTCGTATATATACTCCAAACTATGCCTCGAGTCTTGGTATACGAGCCCATAAGCAACAGACCATGACCGGTCTTCCTTTCCTTCTTGGATTCTAGAGTCTGGTTATGTTACAACAATTTAAAGCACCAAGCAACAGAAAATGCAACCAGGGAAGCAAAGCACCTGCACGCCCTGAGCCAGCCAAGTACCATGATGCTTGCCCATATTTCCAAGCAAGGCACCTGGATACCTGGCCAAACCAAATATAAAAGAGAGAGAGGGAGAGTTCTTAATAAGCTTGATCAAATTTATAAAAAATGTATTTCTGATATCAAATAAATACCATTAGATTATATTATAATATACCTATTTGTTTCATAAATATCAATTCCCATCTCTATAAATTTGATCAAACATAAAGTAGTTTGACTTAACACAAAATCAATAATATTCTGTTCTTCTTACAGATTTTTTTAAACTATGGCTAGAAATGGGCCGCAAGTATAAGCTTCTTGAGGTCTTTTATTCAGCTAGCATTGCCACAGCCCTGCCGGCCTGCCCAGTGCATTGCCTTTCCCAAACCCCAAGTTTGTTGTTCTGAAAGAAATTAAGATTTGAGGGTGAGTACATGCTGAAGAGCAAGCACTAAAAGTGTGCTCATGCATCTTTCTTTCTGCTAGTAGTGAGTGCCTCCATACATAGCCAATGCCCACTCTTATTGTTCACAGTTGCAATCCAAGTATTTCATATATAGTTAGCTAGCTAATAGCTAATAGCTGCTACTGTAACTATTGGTAGGAGGTTGTTTGGATCCACCACCAAAATAATAAGTCTTCAATTAGTAACAGTAAATTAAAATAACATTTGTTGGATTTTGCCTATGTTGGTTTCCATCACTTTCCTGCGACTGAAAGCTCCGGTTCCTCAAAACAAAGTAAAAGTATCATCTCTTGCTTGGACTGCCAAGTTCATTATTCCATCTTAAACTATTCATATGCCATATAATTCTAATACCTAGTCCATCTAGGGAATCAAGCTTAACAGAACGTACGCTACTGGATTCAGGTGTTGAATGCAAATTTATCTTGTCACACTCTGCTACGGGCAATGTTAGACCTTTCGCTTCCCTTATAAAGATTGTTTTAACTAGGCATTGGAAACTCTTTTTTCCACTTCACGAAACGTATGCTTGCAAAGGCTTTCTCAAAAACAAATGTTAACCTGCATATACTATAGTAGTATATAATTTTATTGGCTACCCAATAAAATTTCTAAAGAAATGGGCAAATGTTTTGGCGGTTCCACAAAACCTTCAAGGAATATAATTGTCTTGGTGGCATGTTATGCCCGTCAAGGAAACTACAGACTACTAGAAATATGAGCATTCGTCCGCAACCTTAGTATCGGTTGTTTTTTGACTTGGTATTAATGTGAGCATTAGTACCAAGTCTAACGGCTAGTTTCCTAAGAGACCTCCGTGATCCCCTTTAGTACTGGTTGGGGGTCCCTGATGAGGACATCAACACTAACGATACATCCACACCGACACAAGTACTAGTTTCTACGCCGACACAAGTACCAGTTTCTGATCCTATTACTCACGCCCGTGCTTGTCAACTTAATCATCAAGTAAGTTCACTCTTGAGTTCTTGTCCATCATATTTAGACCATGGAGACGCGTGCACTCTTGTTTTGGTTAGGAACCAGGGAGAAGACCGAAAGGGAAAATGACTCGCGCAGGCTGGATTTGAACTCCAGGACAGCATCAACTTGTGATGGTCACCACGGTTGCATACGAACTCGGATTGGGGCGTTCAAATACTTCATGGATTCGTTATGAAGTTTACTTTCATATGGATCTGGACTCAAGTCCATATCTATTCTGAGGTGGCTGCAATGACTGAATTACTACTGAGTGATTTTCTGTCCAAAGATGTTGCATCGCCTTATTTGGACCGTGTATCAAGTCAGGTCCATTAGGGACGCGTTCTAGGGTTTGAGCACGACCCCAACACCCTGGTGGTCGTCCTCCCACCTTCATATATCCCTTAGCTGTCACCGAGAACAGTTGGGTTTTATTAGATCAAGTTTAGCTCTCGTTACTTGCCTGTAAGTGTGTGTGCTGGATCAGCCGCCCATCTTCTTGTCTTCGGAATCCCACCTTATTGAGATTGAGTTTGAAACCTTCATCTTCATCTAGTAAATTCACTACTTGTTATACTTGTTCTTGCTAGTTCTTCGATTGCTTGCAGGATGAGTGCCCTAGTGACTAGGTGACGCGTTCCACAAGATCACGACAGCCATTGGAGGTGGTGTATCGGTTACTAAGGCGCAGCTTGGAAGGCTGTAGTCAGGTCGTGAATGTTGTCTCCATCCACCAATCGAGTTATCCCACGCCTCTCATCGAAAGAATGGGAATCAACCCTAGCAGGTTCCTATCAGCCCCAACCGATACTAATGCTCACACATTAGTACCGGGTGGAGCCTCCAAGTACTAATGTGAACGAGGACCCTTAGTACCGGGTGGAGGCCCCAACCGGTACTAATGGGCAAGCATTAGTATAGGTTGGGGCCCCCAACCGGTACTAATTTGCCTCCTATAAATCCGCCTTATTCTTCCTCCTGCCCGAGCCATTCACCATAGTTCGGGCTGTTGGAGGTATGCCCTAAAGGCAATCATAGAGACGACGATATTCCATTTGTATCCATGATTTGTATGTTGTGTTCATTGAATATCCATTGAAGGCTACTTGAATTGATTTGCAATTATGTGAATTGTATGTGAAACTCTTTACTTGTATGGTTATTCTAAAGTTTTCCCTAGTCGGAGTTCATGTGAGGACACACATGAATATTAGACTAGCACATGTATTAGTTGATGACTATGTTTCACAAGTCATGGACATGGAGATGTTGAACTAATAATGTGGACACATGTGGAGACATGTGCTAGGACTGACCCAACACGAGAAGTAGTTCTCTCTTTAAACAACATATACGCTTTGTCCTTAGACCTGAGATTGTCGCATGTATTCTAGATGTGGATCGACCTACTTAGGGGCTATCAAACGCTACGCCGTAACAGGGTAGTTATAAAGGTAGCTTTCGGGTTTGTCAAGAAGCATGCTATGAGACATGGTCAATCAAGATGGGATTTGCCCCTCTCTGATTGAGAGTGATATCTCTGGGCCCCTCGAGTGATCGGATCCGAAAATGCATGGACATGCTACGTACGGTTAAGAGTTAACCTACAAAGGGATTCCGAATCACAGGATCGAGAAAGAGCGGTCGGCTTGAAGCTAGACCAAATATCGTGAGGCAAAGGGAATAGCATGTATATTATGTTGTGATGGTTCGTCTGATATGATCTCCGTGTGTGTATAGGAGTTGGCACGTCTTGCTAGAGGCCGCTACCGACTATTGGGCCGAGTAGGAGTACTCGGGCCATGTCTATACGTGTCCGAACCCATAGGGTCACACACTTAAGGGGCTGGAAGCCCAATTCGGATCAGATCCGAGTTGGATTAGGTTTAGAAGTACTAATGGGCCTCGGATCCAGAGGCCCGTCAGGAACCTCTATAAATAGAGGGGTGGGGGCGCCCTAGGGTTTGCACCTTTTTGGCGAAACACACCTGCCGCGCCTCCCACGCCCTCGCCTGTTGCAACTCGCGGATCTAGCAGTCCGGCTTGCGACGCTTCCTCCCTGCACGTGTGGATACCTTAGAGGTGTTGCGCCTGCAGCACTTGGATGAGCCGCCGACGAGCCGCTGACGAGCCACGACGAGCCGCGGCACCGGAGGCGATCTTGCTGTACGTGGACGAGCTGCTGAGGAGCTGCTGGACGTGATCGACTACGTACGACTACGTTGATCGACTACGTGATCGTCTTCACTACATCGACGCATATCTACATCTTCCGCACCAGTAGTGCGTCGAGTGGTAATCCCGTGATCCTTATACGACAGTTCTTCCTGGTTATACGCGGTAGAATTTTGAATTGCGCTAGTGTAGCCTACCTCGTATCCCAACAGTGGTATCAAGAGCTGTAGCTGCTTAGTTTTGGATTCAGGATGTGTGCATATGGAGATATGCGAGTTTTCCGTTTGATCTATGTCCTGGTTTCGTGCCCTTGCTGCAATGGTAGTGTAACGACATACTCCTACCGGTCGGTTTCCGCCATCGGAGTTAAGTGATACACGTAAATCCAGTTGCAGTGAGCGAAGATCAATATGATTGGTCGAATCGAAATCCAGGGTCATACGCCAGGCGCATTAGATGTGCAATAGTAGATGAGATCTACTGCCGGGGTCGGGATTTTTGCCATATGCGTATGCTTCGGTAAATCAGCCGTAACTTTTCGGTACGATCTCGGATCGGGGTGAATTTTATATGAAAATTGATCTACAGAAAAAGCTACACATGAAATTCAACCGCTTCGCCGTTTTTGGCGAAATTAGATTTCCCAAATTCAGCTTGGAAGATGGAGTTTCGGGCCTCCGAAGTTTGGAACGTTAGGACGCCTAACTCTGTTTTGCAGGATGTATGTATGTATCTTGTGATCAGTATGGCCCCCTTGTGTATGTGATGCATGTGTGTAACTCATTCGTGACCTGCGTGTCGCGCGTACGGCAACACGGCAGGAGCCATATGTGTTGTCACTTTATTGTATTTAATGGTCTGCGTACCAATCTGTGATGATCCAAGCAACTATGTAATCTTCATTACTAGATTCTTTACTAGCTATTAGGCGTAATAGCATGCTCTAGTTCTTGGAGGACTCATCACCAGGAGGATGGCGCACATGGAACATGGAGATGGAGATCACCATGGTGAGCAGGTTCTATGGAGATGGAGATCACCATATGAAAACGGGTCATACTGTGTCACAACTGTGTGAATGCTATTCTGTTTATGTTTTACTTTCTGCATGCTGTGATGTTAGAAGTGGAACGATCCCTCATAAAGTTTAAGTTAGTATGCCCTCCCAACTAAAACTTGCACCGTCCCATGTCTTGTACAATTAGTGGTGGGTCTATGAAATTAGGGTACCACTAGTTTTCCTTGACTAGACGGGTTTGCGTCGGACACTTACACGCATAAGGGTTGGTTTGCTTAACGAGGTCATCTTAACGGTTAAGGACCTTGGGGCATAACGGTTGGGCGCCGAGACATAGAGATGTCACCCAACAACAGGAGTCATATGTGATATGATTAGCAAAAGTTGTTTACCGATCTACCTTGTTTGCTAGCGGTGATGCTAAAGCTCACTAGTAGACTTGTTAGTTGTGGATCCTGAATCACTAATTTTCAATAGAGGGATATTGATTTTAGTGGGAGTATATTCTGTTAAAATAGTTTAATGTGATTTGCTCTATCATGGATACGTTTGTCTTAGTGTATTTTGCATTACTTTGTTGTAGATTAAATGGCACCTAGCAGCACTACACCGTTTGCTTTGCGTTCGGTCCTTGAGAAGGACAAGTTGAATCGAACAAATTACTCGGATTGGATCCGTAACCTGAGAATCGTTCTCAGGGCTGAGAAAAAGGAAGATGTTCTAGACAACCCACTACCAGAAGAACCTGCTGATGATGCACCCGCTGCTGCTAAGAATGCTTACAAGAAAGCATGTGATGCTAACCTCGAAGTAAGCTACCTTATGCTTGCTTGCATGGAACCCGAGCTGCAGATGCAGTTCGAAACAAACCATGAGGCGCACGATATGATCGTGGCGCTTAGAGACATGTTCCAAACACAGGCCAGGACTGAAAGGTTCAATGTGTCTAAGGCCTTTGTTGAGAGCAAGCTAGCAGAAGGCGCAGCAGTAGGACCACACGTAATCAAGATGGTTGGTTACACTCAACGGTTGGAGAAGCTAGGCTTCCCACTGGGCCAAGAGTTGGCCACTGATTTCATTCTTTCGTCTCTTCCGCCTAGCTATGGGAACTTCATCTCGAACTACCATATGCATGGGACGGAGAAGGGTCTGAATGAGCTGTGTGGCATGCTTAAAACAGCAGAGGCTGACATCAAGAAAAGCGCTAGTACCAGCCATGTGATGGCAATACAGAACAAGCCTAGCTTTAAGAAGAAGGGCAATTCTTGGAAGAAGAAGGGCAAGGCTGGAACGTCCAAGCCAAACCCACCGCCCAAGGTTAAAGCTGGACCTGAACCTTCTCCAGACAAAGAGTGCTTTTACTGTCATGAACTTGGTCACTGGAAGAGAAACTGCAAGCAGTACCTAGCTTCCCTGAAGAATGGCGGAAGTAAGAGTACTTCTACCTCAGGTACGCTTGTTGTTAATGTTATAGACAACATATTTCTCGCTGATACAATTATTAATTCTTGGGTATTTGATACCGGATCGGTTGCTCATATTTGCAATTCGATGCAGGGAATGATAAGAAGTAGAAGCGTGGAAAGAGGAGAAGTTGATTTCCGCGTGGGCAATAATGCAAGAGTTGCTGCGTTGACCGTCAGGACGATGCAACTCCACCTCCCGTCAGGATTTATTATGGAGTTGAATAATTGTTATTTTGTTCCTAGTTTAAGTCGAAACATTTTATCTCCTTCATGCTTGATGAAGGATGGTTATTCATTTGCGAGTGAAAACAATGGTTGTGTGATCTCTAAGAATAATATGTTTATGGCTTTTGCACCCATTGTGAATGGATTATTTGTTTTAAATCTTGATGGTTCACCTGTCTGTAATGTAAGTGCTAAAAGGCCTTGGCCTAATGATTTGAGTCCTACCTACTTGTGGCATTGTCGTTTGGGTCATATAAGTGAAAAGCGCATGAAGAAGCTCCATTCTGATGGACTTCTAACTTCGTTTGATTTTGAATCATACGAGACATGTGAGGCTTGCTTGCTAGGCAAGATGACCAAGACGCCTTTCACAGGATTTCCTGAGAGAGCAGTAGACTTGTTGGAACTTGTACATAGTGATGTATGCGGACCAATAAGCACGATGGCTAGAGGAGGATTCCAATACTTCATAACTTTCACTGATGATTTTAGTAGATATGGCTATGTCTACTTGATGAGGCACAAGTCTGAAACCTTTGAAAAGTTCAAGGAATTTCAGAATGAAGTTGAAAATCAGCGTGGCAAGAAAATTAAGGCCTTACGATCTGATCGTGGAGGCGAGTATTTGAGCCACGAGTTTAGCAATCATCTAAAGAGTTGCGGAATTGTTCCACAACTTACGCCGCCTGGAACACCTCAGAGAAACGGTGTCCGAGCGACGTAATCGAACTTTGTTAGACATGGTTCGATCAATGATGAGCCAGTCGGACCTACCGTTGTCATTTTGGGGATACGCTCTAGAAACAGCAGCTTTCACACTAAATAGGGTACCATCTAAATCCGTAGTTAAGACACCATATGAGATATGGACTGGAAAGGTTCCTAGTTTGTCTTTTCTAAAGATTTGGGGATGTGAAGTGTTTGTCAAGCGACTTCAGTCGGACAAGATCACACCCAAGTCGGATAAGTGCATTTTCGTGGGATATCCAAAGGAAACTTTGGGATATTATTTCTACAACCGATCAGAAGGCAAAGTGTTTGTCGCTCGGAACGGGGTTTTCCTAGAGAAAGAGTTTCTCAAAGGAGTAAAGAGTGGAAAGACAGTGCATCTTGAAGAAGTTCAAGATGAGCCGATCGGGCAAGAATCAATGAGTGATGCTAACGTAGCAGAACAAGTTGAGATACCCATGGCAAGAGAAGCACCGCCACAACCACGAAGGTCGGCAAGGCTCCGCGAAATGCGAGAAATATTATTGTTGGACAATGATGAGCCTGCGACATATGCAGAAGCAATGATGGACCCAGACTCCGAAAAATGGCAGAATGCCATGCAATCCGAAATAGAGTCCATGGGAGACAATCAAGTTTGGAACTTGGTTGACCCGCCTGATGGTGTTAAAGCCATAGAGTGCAAGTGGATCTATAAGAAGAAAAAAGACATGGATGGAAATGTTCACATCTATAAAGCACGACTTGTCGCAAAAGGTTTTCGACAAGTTCAAGGAGTTGACTACGACGAGACCTTCTCGCCCGTAGTGATGCTTAAGTCCATTCGGATTATTCTAGCTATAGCTGCATATTTCGATTATGAGATATGGCAGATGGATGTCAAGACAGCTTTCCTGAATGGAAACCTAGCTGAGGACGTGTATATGATACAGCTCGAGGGTTTTGTCAATCCGAAAAATGCTGGAAAGGTATGCAAGCTTCAGAGATCCATTTATGGATTGAAGCAAGCATCTAGGAGTTGGAACATTCGTTTTGATGAAGTGGTCAAAGGGTTTGACTTCACCAAGAACAAAGAAGAGTCTTGTGTTTACAAGAAGATTAGTGGGAGCTCTGTAGTATTTCTAATCTTATATGTGGATGACATATTACTGATTGGAAATAACATTCCTATGCTTGAGTCCGTAAAGACTTCACTGAAAAATAGTTTTCCGATGAAGGACTTAGGGGAAGCGGCATATATTCTGGGCATTAAGATCTATAGAGATAGATCGAGAAGGCTTATAGGTTTAAGCCAAGATACTTACATTGACAAAGTGTTGAAGCGGTTCAACATGGAAGAGGCAAAGAAAGGGTTGTTGCCTATGTCACATGGCATACATCTCAGCAAGACTCAGTGTCCTTCGACTGCTGATGAGCGGGATCGCATGAGTAGAGTGCCATATGCCTCGGCTATTGGATCTATCATGTATGCAATGATAAGTACTCGTCCAGATGTTTCATATGCGCTAAGTATGACAAGCAGACACCAGTCTGATCCAGGTGAGAGTCACTGGACAGCGGTGAAAAACATTCTTAAGTACTTGAGAAGGACTAAAGATATGTTCCTCGTCTATGGAGGTGAGGAGGAGCTCGTTGTAACAGGTTACACCGATGCTAGTTTTCAAACCGACAGAGATGATTCAAAGTCACAATCAGGATTTGTGTTCACTCTAAATGGTGGTGCTGTTAGTTGGAAGAGTTCCAAGCAGGAGACGGTGGCCGATTCTACGACAGAAGCCGAGTACATCGCGGCTTCGGAAGCCGCGAAGGAAGGTGTTTGGATAAGGAATTTCCTCATTGAGCTTGGTGTGTTCCCGAATGCGTCCAGCCCATTGAATCTCTACTGTGATAACAATGGGGCAATTGCGTAAGCAAAGGAGCTAAGGAACCACCAGAAGAACAAACACGTAATGTGGCGATTTCATCTCATTCGAGACTTCGTTAACCGGGGTGAGATCAAGATATGCAAAATACACACGGATCTGAACATTTCTGATCCGTTGACAAAACCACTTCCGCAGGCTAAGCATGATGCACATGTAAGAGCTATGGGTATTAGGTACCTTCTAGATTGACTCTAGTACAAGTGGGAGACTGTTGGAGGTATGCCCTAAAGGCAATCATAGAGATGATGATATTCCATTTGTATCCATGATTTGTATGTTGTGTTCATTGAATATCCATTGAAGGCTACTTGAATTGATTTGCAATTATGTGAATTGTATGTGAAACTCTTTACTTGTATGGTTATTCTAAAGTTTTCCCTAGTCGGAGTTCATGTGAGGACACACATGAATATTAGACTAGCACATGTATTAGTTGATGACTATGTTTCACAAGTCATGGACATGGAGATGTTGAACTAATAATGTGGACACATGTGGAGACATGTGCTAGGACTGACCCAACACGAGAAGTAGTTCTCTCTTTAAACAACATATACGCTTTGTCCTTAGACCTGAGATTGTCGCATGTATTCTAGATGTGGATCGACCTACTTAGGGGCTATCAAACGCTACGCCGTAACAGGGTAGTTATAAAGATAGCTTTCGGGTTTGTCAAGAAGCATGCTATGAGACATGGTCAATCAAGATGGGATTTGCCCCTCTCTGATTGAGAGTGATATCTCTGGGCCCCTCGAGTGATCGGATCCGAAAATGCATGGACATGCTACGTACGGTTAAGAGTTAACCTACAAAGGGATTCCGAATCACAGGATCGAGAAAGAGCGGTCGGCTTGAAGCTAGACCAAATATCGTGAGGCAAAGGGAATAGCATGTATATTATGTTGTGATGGTTCGTCTGATATGATCTCCGTGTGCGTATAGGAGTTGGCACGTCTTGCTAGAGGCCGCTACCGACTATTGGGCCGAGTAGGAGTACTCGGGCCATGTCTATACGTGTCCGAACCCATAGGGTCACACACTTAAGGGGCTGGAAGCCCAATTAGGATCAGATCCGAGTTGGATTAGGTTTAGAAGTACTAATGGGCCTCGGATCCAGAGGCCCGTCAGGAACCTCTATAAATTGAGGGGTGGGGGCGCCCTAGGGTTTGCACCTTTTTGGCGAAACACACCTGCCGCGCCTCCCACGCCCTCGCCTGTTGCAACTCGCGGATCTAGCAGTCCGGCTTGCGACACTTCCTCCCTGCACGTGTGGATACCTTGGAGGTGTTGCGCCTGCAGCACTTGGATGAGCCGCCGACGAGCCGCTGACGAGCCACGACGAGCCGACGACGAGTCGCGGCACCGGAGGCGATCTTGCTGTACGTGGACGAGCTGCTGAGGAGCTGCTGGACGTGATTGACTACGTACGACTACGTTGATCGACTACGTGATCGTCTTCACTGCATCGACGCATATCTACATCTTCCGCACCAGTAGTACGTCGAGTGGTAATCCCGTGATCCTTATACGGTAGTTCTTCCTGGTTATACGCGGTATAATTTTGAATTGCGCTAGTGTAGCCTACCTCGTATCACAACACGGGCTTCATCCTATCCATGGCACCATAGGGGAGGTACTGCCGGATTGAAGACCATTTCATGAGGATTTCACTCATTCAAGTGTTCTAAAGGTTAGAAACTTCATACTCTTTTAATACATGGTTAGTATACTAAGTTTTATGCTTTAGAGCTTGAGTAATTTTTGATTTTTAGAATAAGGTACAATGGAGAAATTTTTTATTTTTTTATGCTATGTTTCATATTAGTCAAATAAATTGATCTAAGGTTAGAGGAATAATTTCATAGTTTAGTCCTCTACAAATATGATCTCTAAATAAATTATGGGAAAAAAATATAATTGTTCATATTTTAGTCATTTGCAAATATGAGCAAGATGAAATGATCAGACACCCCGCTAATGGGTCCTAGTGGAGAACAATTGATAGAGAATTTCCTGAGTTTGGAAAGGATGCAAGGAACATACGATTTGGTTTAAGTACAGAAGAATTCAATCTATTCGGTGAGTTTAGTAGTGGTCATAGCACTTGGCCCGTGATCTTATGTATGTTCAACCTTCGGCATTGGATGTGCATGAAGCGGAAGTTCATTATGATGCCAGTAATTATCCAAGGCCCAAAACAACCTGGCAACAACATTGATGTTTACCTAAGACCGTTGGTTGATGAACTTTTACTGTTATGGAAGGAAGAAGGTGTACGTGTGTGGGATGAGGATAAAAAAGAGACTTTTAATCTACGAGCATTTTTTTTCGTAACCATCAATGATTGCCCGCGCTTGGTAATCTATCAGGACAGACAAACAAGGGATATCGAGCCTGCACGCACTGTTTAGATGATACTTGCAGCAAAATTTAAAACATTGTAGGAAGGTCGTGTATACGGTCCATTGTCAATTTCTTCCTGCTAAGCATACGTTAAGAAAGAAAGGGAAGCATTTTGAAGGGGATGAAGAAAACGTACTAAGCCTGTTCACCGTAATGGTAAACGTGTATTTTTAATGATAAAGGATGCGAGGGTAGTCTTTGGCAAGATCTTTGGTAGCCAACCTGCTCTGAACGTCGAGGATGGACATGCATCCATGTGGAAGAAGTCTATATTATGGAGTTACGTTATTGGGAAGTCCTTGAGGTCCGTAATGCAATTGATGTGATGCATCTAACGAAAAATCTTTGCATGAACATGCTTGGCTTCCTGGATACATATAGAAAGGCAAAGGATACAATTGAAGCACGTCGGGACCTGAAACGTATGAAACAACAAGATGGCCTACATCCGGAAAACAAAGATGATGGACATTACTTGCATCTTGCCCAGCAAGGAAGAGAAGGAAAGAATATTTGACTGCTTGAATAGTATCAAGGTCCCATTAGGCTACTCCTCAAATATACAAGGAATAATAAATATTAAAGATAAGAAATTCATAATTCTAAAGGACCATGATTGCCACGTCCTGATGACACAATTGCTGCCTATTGCATTGAGGGGTATTGTACCAGAGAATGTGAGAATGACAATTGCAAAGCTGTGTACATTACGCAACATGATTTCTTAGAAGGCAATCCATCCAAACAATCTACTAAAGCTGCAGAATGACGTGGTGCAATGGCTTGTTAGTTTTGAGATGGTCCTTCTACCTTCCTTATTTAATATCATGACCCACCTTCTAGTCCACCTTCTGGAAGAGATTTTTGTTCTCGGTCCTGTATTTCTACACAATATGTTCCCTTTTGAGAGGTTATGACAGTTCTGAAGAAGTATGTTCGTAATCGTGCCTGTTCAGAAGGAAGCATCGCAAAGGGATATGAAACAGAGGAGGTCATTGTGTTTTTTGTTGACTTTATTGATAACACAACTTCGATTGGAGTCCCTGTATCATGCCATGAGGGAAGACTAAAGGAAAAGGGCACACTAGGGAGGAAAGCTCGGATGGACATCAATGCGAGTACATTTCATAAAGTACCCTTCATGCTTCAACAATCATCCCTGGTGGCTCCATCCTTGGAGGAGCACAAGACCATTGTACGGTCTTTAAACCAGGGGAAGACTGAAGCCTAGATTACATGTCATCACATTAACACTTTCGCCTCTAGGTTGCGGTGATGACTGATGAGTGATGACACAATTGAAGACCAACTAGCATGGTTGGCTAGGGGTCCATCTATATTAGTATCGACATTCCAATGATACAAGGTAAATAGGTAGACATTTTACACGACATCCTAAGACCAAAAGAGCACAAACCCAAATAGTGGTATCCGTATAGATGCAATAGGCAACAATGAAAAGAAAGATAGATACTATGGTGTCATTGAGGAGATATAAGAACTCAACTATGGACCTTTGAAAATCCCTCTGTTTCGGTGCCAATGGGTGAAACTTACTAGAGGAGGTGTAACAACAGACAACTATGGGATGACAATAGTGGACCTCAACAAGATTGGATACAGAGACGAACTATTCGTCCTACCCAATGATGTGACTCAAGTTTTCTATGTGAAGGACAAGTCAACCAAACCAATAAAGAAGGGTGCTAATAAGTCAGATGACCAGCCAAAGCGCCACATAGATCTTCCAGGGAAAAGAAAAATCATTGGAGTTGAGGACAAGATTGACATTTCAGAAGATTATGATCAGTTTGATGGTCTTCCTCCATTTTCAGTCGATGTTGGCCCAACCATCCTGTTAGCCAAAGAGGACGCTCCATATTTACGCCGAGATCACAATCAAGGGACGTTCGTGAAGAGAAAGGTTATTAACGTTTCGCTAGGTGATGATGTGTAATGTGTTAGAACCATTATGATGTATTTTGTCGTCAAGTGACAAAGTAATGTAATAACACATTGTAATGATATGTCATGTATTCTATGGGTCTATTAACAATACTATTTTTGCAGGGTTAAAATATTAGTTGTTTTGATTTTTTTAGCACCATTAAATATTAAACAATAAATTTAGATACAATTAAATAATTACATGACTAAGTCATGGTAAAATGTTAATAACACTACAGGCACTATTTTTCTAGATTTTTGCATGGTCAAAATATTTCTTCTTTCTAAGTTTTAATTAAACATAAGTACTATTACCATTTATAACCTATTACTAACTTAATATTACTAATTTTACTAGTTTTGTTATTTATCTGCATCTAATATTTTATTTGATTTACTATGCATTAAATAAATATAATAGCAATTTTAATAGAAATGAAATAAAATCTTTATATTGGTGGGAACTGAATTAGTGGGCTATAACCCCTTTAGTATCGGTTGGTGTCGGGGATAGATCTCCAGTACCCGCAAGGAAGAAGACGGACTCCTACTAGGATTCCCCTGTAACCCTACTAGGACTCATACGATGTACTCCTACTAAGACTCCTCCTTGTAACTGACTAGTAGTCCTGCCCCCTGGAGTACATAAAGGAGGGCAGGGGTACCTAGATCGGCACTTCAAACCTCAACTCAGCTCATAACCCTCAGAACCACCAAGAGGTTCCACACCAAACAACACCCAAGCGCAGAGCGCAATATACAACACCTCAAACAGGATGTAGGGTATTACGCTACTCTGGCGGCCCGAACCTATATAAATCTGTGTCTTGTGTCCTCACTTTTACCTTTGAGTTCCAGGTCCGAAGAATCCCCCACCAACAAATCTACTACTGAGGATACCCCCTCGGTATGTTGCCGGGTATAAAACATCGACATCTGGTGTGCCGGATAGGGGTGATCGTCGAGATCATCAGGCGAGCTTGAAGGACCTCATCACAAAAATCAATCTACTCCTACGATTTGGTGACTACGCTTACACCGACAAGTCAAGCCGGCGACTCATCATCTCTGTGCATCGAATTCAAGATGGAGCCGGCGAAAGACTGAGTTCAGTGTTGCATGGATCAATCAAATTACTCATCGCCTAGTCAAGTTCATCACGGGAGTCAAGATCTTCTACTCGTGCATTGGTGAATTTGAAGTGGGGCTTCCAGAAGTCAGTGCCACCAGGAAGAAGTCCTCCGCACGGAAACTTTTTGACGGCTTACAGGGATGCATGATGGGGCTTTGGTTCGATTCAATGAGTACCGATCACGATTTCACCTTCGCGCACAAAAAAATCCAGAAGGGATAATCAAGGAACAGGAAGAGTCGGACTCGCATCGGGTCTGATCTGATTCAAGGACCAGGGTGGTGCTATATCTGACTCGTACCACAAGACAAAGTAATTAGAGACTGCACCTCAGCAAGCATGGGTAGAAAACAAGGCTATTTGCAGCGGCATAGTAATGCACCGCCTGGGAGAAGTCCATCAAATCAGAAGAGGGATCGGCTTTAATTCAGAATCAAGAGGGGAGCTGCGCAAGTATCTGCTACCGCTTTTCCGTGGCCTGATTTGTTGATTTTTAGCTACGCGCACACTCTGGAAGCCAAGTTTTATGTAATAGCACATGTGTTGAGATTGAATAGAGAGAATCGAGCTGCTGCCCTTGCTTGAGCAGCTAAAAATTCAACTAGTCGACAGTTACGCACACGAGAAACGCACCAGAGAGCTTACCATACCAGAAGATGTAGGCGCGTACTACTACCCCAAAGTCGGGCCGCATCAACTTACCGACGACTACCTCAAACTACTCATCCGGACTAGAAAACAAGTCGAGGACGGACTACTCTGACCCCCCGTTTCGACTAGAAAACTAGTCCGAGGACGGGTTCCACGTGATCAACAACTAGTTGGAATCAACTCCGACTAGTTGGCTTCTATAACATCGACATCCGGCCGCATACTACCTCATCAACTACTACTTCAACTTCACAAGAGCGCTTGGTGACCCACCGATAACTACTTCGACTATTTGTCTTTACCAAAAAGCTGGTCGAGGATGAACTACTTCGACTCAGCATAGCGCTCGACAACAAGCTAGCGACAACCTTGACTACATTGACATCCGCCTGCATCGACTCGTCGGCAACTACTTCGACTACTCGTATCGACTAGAAAATTAGTTAGGGACGGGCGTCGCACCGCCGACAACTAGTCGGAATCGACTCTGACTAGTCGGCTTCATCAACAACTGTCGTAGTTTCATCGACGACCGCCACGGACTTGTCGACAATTATCCACAAATCAAGCTAAGTCACTTTTTAAATTATTTTCCAGCTTGTTCTCCGCATGCAGGGCAACACGCCGACTACTTATTTGTGTACGTCTCTCGATGGGAATTACCCTCCAGAGCTACACTTCGCCGACTACTCGCTGGAGGGCAGCAAACTCCTGAGTGCAATCGCGCTGTCTTTTTGTCGCAATGCCAACTACTTTTGTCTTCTCTTAGCCATTGATAATCTCCTTGAGTAGAACACGCCTTAACTCGTAAAAGCCTCAGGTGCACCTGTTATGCCTAAGTGCCAGAACACATCCACGAGACAAAGATCTCAGCTGTGCAAATGGCAGTGCCTGTATGGGTATACGAGACAAAGGTCTCACATACGCAGTGGCTGCGGCTAAACAAGGACTGAGAGCTTAAACGTAACAGGCTAACTACTTGGGAGAGATATAGCTGAAATAAGGGCATGACACAAAATGTTTATATTGATCACTGAATAAATTTTAGTAGTTTCAATATTCTACAAATATGGTACATAATGTATGCATCTTTTCTTTCAACACAAGCTTTGGCGATGACACTCCAGGACGCTAAGCGTACCTCCAAAGACACATACTAGTTCCTGAACTCGGGGGCTAAGTGCCAATTACTACTCGGAATATCTCCAATGGCACAGCTAGCTTCCAAGCTCCAGGGCTAAGCGCCAATAAGTACTCGACGTGGTTCCTTCGGCTCACCTGGCACATAAGCTCGGGGGCTGAACACCACAAAACTACTCAGGTGATGACTTGCGTGAAGATTCAAGACCCTTGAGTTGATTATTCAATCAATCCAAGGCTCGGGGGCTGATAAGCTACACCCAACAACTAATTTTTTCAAGTTGAAAGAGAAAGATTCAAGATTTTATTGACCCTCAGCCTGATTCTACAATTCAACCTAAGGCTCGGGGGCTACTCCATATGCAGTGTGGCTTTCGCCGCCCTTCATATATGAAGACTACAATATCAAGATGATCAAGGCTTTGAGCACACCATAGCCTCATGGCAGCTTTGAGAAACTTTGAATATTCAGCTAAGACAAAGTACTCGAAGAGCATAAAAACTATCCGGCGAGTATCTTAAAAGTACCCAAAGACTGCTGCATTCGGCTATGAAGCGCTCAGGGGCTTGTCGAGGATAGATCCTGATAGGAACCCGCTAGGGTTAGTTCCCAATCTTTCGATGAGAGGGCATGGGGTAACTCGATTAGTCAATGGAGATGACGTTCACGGCCTGACTACAGCCTTCCAAGCTGTGCCTTAGCAACCAATACACCACCTCCAATGGTTGTCGCGATCTTGTGGAGTGCGTCACCCGGCCACTAGGGCACTCGTCCTGCAAGCAATCGAAGAACTAGCAAGAACAAGTATAACAAGTACTGAATTTACTAGATGTAGATGAAGATTTCAAACTCAATTTCAATATTGGTGGGGTTCCTTAGACAAGAAGATGGGCGGCTGATCCAGCACACGTGCTTACAAGCAAGTAGCGAGAGCTAAACTTGATCTAAACAAAACCCAATATATTTGTGGCAGCTCTAATCCTTATTAATACCTTGGAGAATGACCAGGGGGTGTTTGGGTCATGCTCTAACCCTAGGACATGTCCGTAATGGACCCAACTTGATACACGGCCCATTGGGCCAAAATAAGGTGACGCAGCACCTTTCGATAGAAAACCTCTCGGTAGTAATTCGTCATTGCGGACGTATCAGAAAAGATATAGACATGAGTCTAGATTGATATAAAAATAGACTTCATAAAGATTCCAAGGAGTACTTGAATGTCCAAAACGGAGTCAGGATGAGGTCGTGGCGGCCGTTGCAAGTTGGCACAGAGCTGCAGTCCGAATGTAGCCCCAAAATGTGTTGGATTAGATCTCTTTCTTTCCTTGAGCAAAAAGTAACGTGGTGGCCTAGTGGAGGACGTTGGGAATACTTGGACTTGGCCCATAATCTACTTCTTTAATCCTCCATACCTTCCATGTGTGTTTAACACTATTTTTGATCCACGTACGTATTTCTGAAATTGACAACGAACACACATCATGGTGCAACATCAATTCATCAAATGTATCAAATACAATCATAGTAAAAAATTATTTTATCTGTGAATCAAAAGCTACTAATGTGATTGTATCTGAGCAGGTGATGTCCTCATCATTCTCCCCTTCTTAGCTGCAAGTCGTCCTCGACTTGCTCCAATGGCATTCTAAGGTGCTTGCTTTGATGTTGGAGCACGGAGCGACGGCCATGCTGCATAGTCACAACCAGTAATGCTCCCCTTCTTCTGCCTTACCCTGTTGCATATGGGAAAAACTATGAAACTTTGCAAGACAGTATTAGTGTTAGTACAACCCTCTATTTGATCATGGTATTGTTGCCCAAAAGGATATTTCAGATTAGAGCAAATATAAACTTTATGCACCAAATATTCTCCTTTGCTGTCATATTTGCCAATTGGATGAAGCGAACAATGATTAAAACTTGGCAAACTAGAATCAAATTTAAGTTTCTCTTTTAGACAATTTAGATTACACAGAATATCAAATTCAATATAATCCAAAGTATTTAAAGAGGATAGTAAATTCAGTTCATCTTGTGCACAAGTAATAGGATGCAAAAGATTATCTTCAGCACATTTGTATGGTTTCAAACCAAAAGTATCACACTTATTCACTACTTGCGACATAGAATTAAGAGAATCATCAGCACACAAGTTCTCTTTATCATAAGGAACAACAAGTAAATCATTTTGTGACAAAGGAAAATCAGCAGTGGGTTCCACTATTAGTTGCCTTCGTTAGCATGCAAAGCGGAAAAATTTTGGACATAATGGGTCACATCATTGTTGCAAGTATTCACAGATACTAGAATCTTCTTTTCAGCATTGAGAGCAAGACAAAACAATTGACCAATATGGCTATAAGAATTGCTAATTAACAAGGTTTGAATTTCAGAATTGAGCCCTCTCATGAACCTACTCATAACATCTTCCATGCATTCATCTAATCCACCATACATGATACAAATTTTAAAATCATGAAAGTAATCTTTCGCAGTCCTACTACCTTGCTTCAATTTGTCTAATTTTGCAAGAAAATAATCAGCATAATATTCAGGAATGAATGCATCTCTAAAAAGAAATTTGAAGTCTTCCCAAGATTCTAGAACTTTGTTGTGCCTACAAATGTGTTTCCATTCTAACTCGGCATATTCAGTCAAAATATTAGAGGCAATATAAATCTTTTGTTTCTCAAACAGGTCATGCTCATCAAATTCATTATCTACTTTTAGCTCCCAATCAATGTAAGCTTTAGGATCAAACTTACCATCATATAACGGCAAGTGTTGAATCACATCCTGAATATGAGGGTCTAGTTTCAATAGCTCAAAAATTTCTGTATAACCTGCCATGATTAGTGGAAAACAAGAAACACAAAAATAATATGTATCCTCCTATCAACTATTAGGATGTCTCGGTTGTAATTCGCTCAAAATCAAATTGTTTCAAACAAGCCCTTACAAGTTTTTACCAAGCCAAGCAGGAGGTGACGGCAACCAACAAGTCTACAACCATGGAGCAAACTGTATCAGTGCCGCAGCAACAAAAACATATCCAGTTGTAGTTGAATATGTGGAGCTGTAGGTGGGCTTAAGCAAGGAAATATACTAGCACCATGTTAGTTACAAAAGCAAGTTGAGTGATAGTTCAACGGCGGTACTGTGCTGGTCCTAGGCTAAACCATGCTAGAGACGTGAGCCTAGGCACAAATTTAGTCACTGAAAAAGAGCAACTAGCATAGCACGAAGAAAAACAACAGATTCACAGATTCAAGCCCTTCTTTCTTCTCCTTCTCTTGTCTTTTTTTTCTTTTTTTTTCTTGTTCTTTCTTTTTCCTTTTTTTGCAGGACCCTAAACCTTTTGTGTGGTACTATGACAACTCGAAGTTAAGAGATCACTGGGATTTGTTTGTGCAGTTCAAGCAGTCGCAAAAGAGCACTACGATAGCTAAAACCAACACCGACATGCTCAAAAGAAGAAATACCTTCATCTTCTTGGTCCAGGAGCTTACAAGAAGGGGATGATGAAATGGTAGAGGATGAAAGATGACATAATTGCTAAGGGAATAGTACCAGCGATTCTTGAATGGCTGGAGCGAGCAAAACATTGGTATTATGCTCATGGCGGCACGCTCAATCCCGAAGATGGATAATTTGTGTTCGGGCAAGAATTAAGTGGAGCGGCTACAGGGCTTGTTGAGTTAATAAAGGCTATGGCCGAAGGATGTTTCGTGCCTGGTCGAGAGAAGGAAGAGCTGACTATGGCACTTGGTAATCCAGAACACACTGGATGTTGCCAAGGCAAAGGAGTAATTCCATGGAAGTTTGCCTTTCGTGAGCACATTGATTCCTACAGAAGTCACCAAAGAAGTAAAGCGGAACATGCACGACAGCTGCGAGAGTTGCAAGAACACATAGCTTTGATAGAGGCAAGAATGGAGGAAGCAATCGACCAGCATGTTGCTCTAGCTCTTAGCAAACAAGCCAGTGAACAAGCAGCTGCATCATTAGGGGCTAATGTCGATGTAAGCCCGCCTCAGCGTCAAAGCAGCATTGCTTCCACAGAAGCCCTAGCTAGAGGATCTTCTGACATGTTTGAGGACAACCAATGCCACCCCATGGACGACATCACTGGGAGAGCCCCTTGTGATCTTGTTACTCCCATGAAAAACAAGCTCATTGTTGTGGCTTATGGTGTGGCTGAATAACCGACCTAGGCCAAACAATTCATGGCGTGGAGATTTCAGCTCGCGGTTACGCCAATGTTAGGGTTGACTGAGTGGTTGATGGTTGGATTCTATGGTCCAAGCGCTACATAAGGATTCTGCAACCAAACCCCACGACCTTGGGATCATCTCCTCACGGCTCAAGGGTAAGATCACCTTCGTCATCTGTTAGTGCACTCTCTCCACTAGCTGATAGGGATCCTAGCATGAGTCCACGGATTGAGCCAACGGTTTACTAATGATCAAAGTTCGGATTGGAGATCAACATTATTTTTGTGTGGAAGATATTATAAATGTCCCACTGGAGGAACTCTATTTCCTTTACAATCAAGACGCACTTGACAAGTCACTCATTAGTTCCTAGATTCTGTAAGTGTTTAATTTGCTCTAACTTCAAAATCTCCGCTCTAGTCATTGTGCAATGTCTTATCTCCTATTTTGTTTAGTGTAATGCAGGATGGAGATTCAATCTTACCGAAGGATAGGATTGTATGACGTCGGTTTCATGGACCCGGATATTATAAACGAGTCAATTATAAGAGATAGACCAAATTGGACCTTGAAGAACATATATAAGTTCCTAGACAACCAACATTACAAGAAGTACATACTTCTACCATACAACTTCAAGTGAGCATGTTTCCCATCTCTTTTCTTTTCAAACTAGTAGTTAAACATAAGACTAACTAGCTTTGGCTATGCATGTATGTACAACTTCCACTGGATACTCCTTGTTATCGCGGTTGATCAAAGTGCGGTCTATATCATGGACTCTATGAGGAAATCAAAGTATGGGCTCGCTTCCGTAAACATCATGCAGGTGAATTCAAGGAGGAACTTGATTTCAAGCCAGAATTCCTGGTATGTGTTGAATTTCCACATCTCATGACACTTCATTGAACACAACAAATATTTCATAACTTCTTTTGTCATATATATAGTGTTTGAGATAGAATCCGGAGAATAATTTATGCCGATACTATGTATGTGAGTTCATCCATGGCTGTAATCCAATTTTTCTCGTTTTCCTCCGAGAATTTTCCAAATTTTTCTGAAATTTATTCTCGTTTTCGTAGAGCTTAATCCAATTTTTGGATGGTTCTATAAATCCTTCCAGAAGCTCCAAGTCTTTTATTTGGGTTCCTTGTGTCCCAAATCATCTCTAAGAATTTTTCTAAATTTTTCGGAGCTTTCAGAGTATTTTTCGTGATTTAATTACGATTTCAGAATTTTCTGAAATTGTTTTCAAATCCAAAATTAATTCCCGAAATTAGAAAAAAAAGAATATAAATTCGCACTCCAGAGTATTTTTCGTGATTTAATTATGATTTCAGGATTTTCTGTAATTATTTTCAAATCCAAAATTAATTCCTGAAATTAGCAAAAAATATATAAATCTGCACTCCAACCAGGCCTATAAATACTTTCCGGTGATTTCCTCGATGTCGTTATTCCAACACCGCAAACCCCATCTCATTTCACCAACCGTAGCTGTCGCATTTCGATGCTGAACATTTGCATCCGTTAAACTCCGGTGAGTTTTCCGGCGAAACTCCGACGAGCAAATCCTGTGAAACCATCCGTCCTCAGCTCAGCTGACGGTGAGTGCACCGACGCCGTTTTACTCGTTCAATCGCGAGTTTGGAGGTCATCCCGGTGTTTCCCCTTTTTCTTTCCCTTTGCTGTTTTGGTCGACTCCATGGCCATGGTCGGCCTTCTCCCGAGCACCGCACCCACGGCGCCTAGGGCCCCTCTCGCCTAGCGCCATCACCCTAGCCCGGCAGTTGCCCTTGCGCCGCCGCCCGTCGCCGCGCCGCCCAACCGTCGCATTGCCGCATCGCGCCCCCGCCTGTGTAACGCCCGCAGAAATCACTAACTAAAATCACCCATTAAAAACCGTCTTTAAAATCTTTTTACCGCTAAGCTCCCAGAAATCGGAAACCTCCCCGGCGATTTCGCCGTCCCGGTACCCATGCCGACCCCCACCTATCTTTTTATCTGTGCCCGCGAATCTCGCCGCGTGCCGGTGTCAGACGCCGTGCGCGTGCTCCGACCGCGTGCCGCGAGTGCCGCCGGTCTCTTCCTTTTTCTTTTTTTTTCTCCTCCCCTTTTTCCTTTCTTTTTCCTTCTTCTTCCTCTTCTTTCTTCTTCTTCCTCCCTCCCTTTCTTCTCTCTCCTTTCTCTCTTCTTTCCTGGGAAACAGGCCCCAAAGCTTTACGGGCGCCCCCCCCCCCCCCGTTCCCTGGCGCCATACCCGGCGGCCGGCCCGCCCAGCCGCTCGCCAGGGGGGGCCCGCCGCCCACGCCGCCGCCCCCTCGGGTCGTGCGCCCGACCCGGCCCCCGGGTCACGTGCGCCGCTGCCCCGGCGTCCCGGTCGCCCGGTCCCCGCGCGCCACCACTCCACGCCACGCCTCCGGCCCCTACCTCCCCGCCCCGGCACGCCACCGTGCCGTGCCGGCCACTGCCGCCGCCGGCCCCAAGCGGCACAACCCCGCGCCATACCGCCGGCGCCCCCTTGGCCCGGACCCCCACCCGCCGCCGGGCTATAAAAGCACCATCCCGCCGGACTCCAACCGCCGCACCCCCACCGCCCAGCTCGCCACCGCCGCCTGAATCGCCGCCGCCGCCGCCGCCGCCGCCGCAAGCCGCCGCTTCCTCTCCGCCCGAAGGTCGACGCCACCCGGCCACTCCTCTCCATTTCCCCCCAAGGTGAGGGGCAAAACGGGCCCCCTCCTCTTCCTCCACCGCCCGCCGCCCCCGGCTCGCCGCCGGCGACGCCCGGCCGGCCGGCCGCCGGCCCACCTTCCCCCTCTCTCTCCATCTCCAAGTTCCTGGAGAAGAAGGAGAAGGTTGCCTTTGATTTTAGATCTAACCCCCAAGTTTCCCCAAATTACACATAAGCCCCTCCACTTCCGAAAGAAATTACAAATGGGTCCCTGGTTTATTAAAAATCAGCCCTAAACCTCCGTTAAGCCCCTAATCCTTGTTTAACCCGTCATTTCATGCGCCAAACTCCCTCCAATTAATCCCAAATTTCACCACCCCATCCTCTGGGATACTTGCCATATCCAAATTTCCCAAAAATAACCCCTCTACCTATTTTCCGTTCGCGTTTCCTGTTCGGAGCTCTCGGTTAAAAATCGTTTTCTCTTTATTTATTCGTGTGCCTGTTTGTGTGTGCCGTAGATCGCGGATTGCCCGAGGAGGAGCCCGAGGAAGAGTTTGACTGCGAGCCCGAGTTCGAGGACCAGTACCGCGAGTCGGAACTCCCGGAAGGCTTTGAAGACGGCAAGTCCAATCTCACCCTTTTGATGCATACTTAATACCTAGTTTTTTAAACACCACCTATTGGCCTGTTTTACAAAATGCATATTATTTTATCGCAAGACATGGTTGGATAGCCACCCCTTGATTGTTATGAACATTCCTTGTTGTCCTATGCTTATCTCTAAATATGACTCGCTCTGTTTAGTTGATAACCGCCGCTAGAACGCTTAGGAATCTGTTACTCAAACGCAAACATTATTACAATGGTGTATTCGGGAAATTAAGGTGTGTGTGTGTGTCCAAGTAAGAATAATGGCTTTTTGGTTCGGGAAAAGAAATGTGTGGACGGGATGGATGGGTGTTCCTTGTGTGGGATGCCCAGTTGTTGTGCTCGTACCTTGGTGGTTGAGCAATGTTGGGAGATATCCATCCGGTCGTAATTAAGGACCGAGTTAATGTGTCATCTTGCCTAATTCCACTATCGTGCAACCACTCGACCGTTGTATGGGCAACGGCTTAGCATAAATCCCACTAGCTGGATGGTTAGTCCTCAGGAGTGCTGGTGAGCAACGGGAACCCACGGAAAAGGATTAAGATCTTGGTGACTTGAGTCCCGGTTACGGTCTCCTGAATGAGCCGTGGACCCCTTGGGTGTTCCGTGAGAACTAGCCGGTCTTAGCTAAGGTGGGTAATGGCCTTGTTAGGATCCGTACCGTCACTAAGGTGATTGTGCTACGGTACCCTACTTGTGGGAAAAGTGTACACCCTCTGCAGAGGTAAAACCTATCCGGGTAGCCGTGTCCACGGTATTGGACGAATTACGGCTTGGTCACATAACTAGTGTTTGGGCAAGAATGTCATGAGTGTGTGTGTGTGTGTAATTTCAGAAGAGTCCGGCAGTTGTGCCGTGCGCTATGACGGACGGGGAGTCCGATAGCGATAAAAGCTTGGATCCTTTGTGTAGGATCAACCCCACTCAGTATTTCGGGTATTAAAGGGAACTTTACAAAACCTTTCCGAAAACGATCCCCTGCATGTGTTAAAAATTAGCTTTTCCGCAAAATACACCTTAGCCTACCCTTGTTATACTTGTGCATAATCTTGCTTGTATCCCCTCCGTGGATGGGGTTGGACTTGTTGAGTACGTTAGTACTCACCCTTGCTTCATTACTACAGAAGAAGACCCTGAGTTCGTCGCAGAAGACCTCGAGTAGAGGTTGTGTCCGCACCCGACGCTGCCTGTGGTGTTGCCCTGCCCAAGATGCTGCTGCTGCCGTGTAGTCCCGAGTGCTATCTTTTGGCAGTCGCTTGGTTAGCCGCCGTTGTCTATTTACTGTTTATCGCTGCGTGGCTTTCACGCCCACTCCCTCGGGAGTTGTACGGTAACTGAATTACCTGTCGAATAAATGTGTTATCAGCCTCCTGGGACTGATATTTGTATCGCATTTAGTCTCTACTTATGTGGGGACGCTTCAGCCTGCGCGCCCATCGCTCCTGTGGCCGCACCGCCGGCCCGCCCCTCCGCACCTCGCGCCGCGCCCCCGCCACCACTGCCGTGCTTCCTGCGCCGCCGCAGGCGTGCGTTCCGCCCCCCCCCCCTAGCCGACCGCCGCCGCCTGGTGTTGCCCTGGCCGGCCGCCGCCAGCCATCCGAGATCCAGTCTGGAGCTTGAAGATGATAAGAAGCATTTTGCAGTTTAGCCCTCGAAGAAAAAGGATATCCCAATGGAAAAAGTTTGAGTATTGCTATTTTTGCAAATAACCCCCAGAAAGTTTTAGATTCCCTAGATCCAGTCCAGCCCCCACGGTTTTGCAAATCTAACCCTGATCTTGAACTTTTTCACGGGCGCTGTTTATCGTGCCTTGTGAATCTTCCTTGCTAGCCCCTATCATCTACGGTTAATCACGACTAGACCCCTGAAACCATGTTTACCTCATAACTTCTTCGTTTTAGCTCCGATTCCAGTGGATCTTGTGCTCACGCGATCCTTGCAACGCGTACGATAGTTTTAAGGTGTTGTTTTAATCTATTTATGATGATTGGTGCACTATTTTTAATTTAATTCATTTGTTTGCTTGTATGTGCGTGCTCTAGATGTTTGCTTTGGATGATTGTGTGGCACTAGGAGCGTAGTTCGAGGAATCTAAAGAAGAAGAGGATTGAAGACTGTAGGCAGTAGCAGGGCTTTGAGGAAGGCAAGTGTCTTTGTCATTCCCGTTTATACCTTAATTGACATGCAATTGATTCACCATATTTATTTATCGCTTGCATTAACATGATGGGTTCCTATTAAGGACGATGTCTAGTTTCTTTTGATCATACCTTGTAGCCGGGTTGTTTAATTAAATTTGATGGTAGATGATGCTTAGTGTCACACCCTGAAATTTCCAAATTTTAGGATGTGAATAAAAAGAATAAATAAACAATAATTTTCTCATAATTTTAAAATTTTCCCAACATTTATTTTTCTTTACAGGGAATTTAGTATAGGAAAAATAATTGTTTGCTTTTATAAATTAAATAATATTGTTCTATGTCTGTGCATTCATGTCGCTGCATCTTGGTGTTTCTTGAGTGCAAAAGTTTGAAAAATCCGTTTAGACGTTGCCCAGACCATTGTGAGGATTTTCCATCTTTTTCTGGAATTTATTCTCCTTTTCCTAGAGCTAAATCCAATTTTTGGAAAGCTCTAGAATCCTTTTCACGAGCTCCAAGTATTTTATTTGGATTCTTTGCATCCCAATCCATCTCTGAGATTTATCTCAGATTTTTTGGAATTTTCTAGGTATTTTTATCGCTTTAGAAAACGAGTTCGGCTATTTTTGGAATTGTTTTCGCGCAGATAAATAAAATCAGAAATTCCGAAAATAAAAAGTCAACTCGAAAATATCTTTTTCCGAGTCTGGCCTATATATATATCACTGCGTTCGTCTCAGCGCGAGGATTTCAGATCTATAAACCTTTTCACGAGTGGCCTCTCCTAACTCCGTAGATCTGAACTCAAAGTTCGGTCTTCGTCAAACTCCGGCGAGCTTTTCCAGCGAAAACTGACACCACCATAGAGTTCCTCTCTTCGAGCTCTACGCCGTGGTGTGGTGGATTGCATGAATCCGATGTCGGCTCCATCGTCTTCCCCAAGTCCGGCGAGCTTTTCCGCCGCCATTGTTCATCTCTGGCCGAAAGTGAGCACATCATCTTGTTCGTCTCGTCGATATCGTTCCATTTTGCCGTTCATGCGCGAGATCGGGCTTCGTTTCCGGCTATCCCCTCTTTCTCTCTCTCCAACCTATTTCTGTACGCAACTTGGGCCAGCACGCCTAGTCCGTTCGTCCTGCTCGGCCAGCACCTCCGGCTCGCTTGTGCCATTGCCTGCACGCGCACCGTCGCCTCCTTGCCCTGCGCATCGCGCTGCACCACCCGCCCGGGCCTCCGCCGTGCCGGAACGCCGGCAGGCTGCCAGCCCGGAGCTGCGCCATGCTCCTGGCGTGAGGAAGAGGATGAAGCGCTGCTTTTCGATCTAGCCCCTGGAGAATCTGTTAATTTTTGTTCATATTTCTTGTGTCTTTCAAACCTTGTAGAAAACCCCCCTGTAACATTCAGTTCCTTGCAATCTGATCCAAGCCATCCTGTTTTGCAGATCTAACCCCGAAGATCCATCTATTCGCAGTGACTATTCTCTGAGTCTTGGTAATCTTCTCAGCTAACCCTCCAAGTCTACGGTTAATTATGTTTAGGCCCCTACAACCTTGTTTAACCCTTAGATGCTACGTTTTAATTCCGTTTTTGTCCGTTCAAGTTGCGTTAGATTCATAATGATGTAAATTACACGTTAGTGGTAATGTTTTCCTTCACACATGTTTTTGAAAATATAATTTATATTAAAATTGATTAATGCCTGACAAACAAGTTCTTCTCTAAATAAAATATATTTAGTGTTAAACATCGTTTTTCATAATGATTGTTAATTTGATTAATGCCTACTTCATACCCTCTTCTAAATAAAAGCTAATTAAGTTATATATTGGTTTTTCATAAACTAAAGTTAATTTGGTTAATACCTATCTAAATAATTCCTCCAATTAAAAGCCACTAAGAGTTATACCTCGGCGTTCATAAATTAAATTCAATTAGATTAATATTTATTCAATTTGTTTTCTAAATAAAATCTATATAGGTCATATCTCGAGTTTTCATAATTAAATATTAATTTGGCTAATATAAATATAAATGTGTTTTTAATTTAATCTACTTAGTTGAACTCGAGATGTAAAGCTATACGCTTAGATGTCTACATGTATCTTATTTTTTAAATTAAATGTTTAAATTGCATAAATTATAAGTAAATATTTTAATAAAACTTGACTAAGCTTTACACCGTCTTTCTTATGAAAATATGAATGTGACTTGATTAATTCCAACTAAAGGTATTTCTCTGAAATATAATTACAATATTTTTCTCACCTAAAATAAATAAAGCTTGAGCTCTCATCTTTCGTTTATAATTTAAAATTCTCGATAGCTTTATCTTTTCAACCATAGTTCCATTTTAAGCGTTCCTTACGTTCGTGTGACCTTATATCGAGCCTTGTCATTTTGTACGCTCTTTTAAAGCTTTTCTTTTGTTTTGGTGTATTGTTCTTAGTTATACTTAGTTTGTTGCTTGCATGTTTGTGCTAATGTTTGCTCCGAATAGAAGGATCGCTGATCGGAAGTTTGAAGAGTAAGAGCTTCAAGAGAGCAAGAGCCGAAAAGCAGTAAGAGTAACTTTCTGTTGGAGAAAGGCAAGTGTCCCTAACCAACCTTCTACCTATGCTTTGTTAATAATATCATGATAATGTTAATCAAAACATGGAGCGACCACCCAGGAAAACAGTGCTCCCACAAGACTAAATGGCTCTGGTCTTGGCTGAATAATTAGAAACTCTAGTATGGGGTAATCTTACCGAAAGGGCAAGAGGGGAAGCGTTGCTGGGGTATAGCACTCGCTCTCTTGGGAAGTGGGCTTTGCTAAGACACTGTACCCACTAGGGGACTGTTATGCTCTGCTTCGACCTGAAACCTTAGCGGGTTACCACTTACTAGCGAATCTTTGTAAAGGCCTCGTAGCGTCCGTATGCAATCACACCTCGGAAGTGTGGTATGATGCCTAGCTAGCATCGCATGGTTGGGTCCAAAGTTCTTTGAACTTTTATGCGACTTGTGGGTAAAGATGTGCCACCTCTGCAGAGTGTAAAACTGATCGATCAGCCGTGCTCACTGTCAAGAGCGGCCTGGACCCTCACATGATTAATTAAACTTGAAGATGGACTCAAATCGTTATTCTGGTTATTTCTTGTGGCCTTGCTGAGTACCAACCATAAGTGTACTCACCCTTGCTTACTGCTGCTCAGAAGAAGAAGGTGTGTGAAGTATTCCGAAGATGATGCTGAGTTGTAGGCGTACGCAACCCCCAGTCGATTGGCTGTGAAGTTTGGAGCCTCCACCTCCAGTATTTGAGCTATGTATCTCTGATGGTTTCGTAAGTCTTTATTTGTATCTTTTTACGTGATATTGTTGTTGTTATTCACTTATGATATCACTATATGTATGAAACTTGATCCTGACATACATATAGGTAGCACTTGGTTTTGTCCTTAAAACTGGGTGTGACACTTAGTTTGCTCAACTGGGTTGGTAAATAAACAACAGGGCTAAATTTATTTATTTACTCTATGTTCCTCTATGTTGATTTAATTACAAGACCATATCTGTTAATTGGAACATGGAGCGACCACCCAGGAAAACAGTGCAACCACAAGAACTAAATGGCTCTGGTCTTGACTAATTAATTAGAGGACTCTAGTGCTGGATTGGTGATAAGGGGGGGGGCATGACTCACGGAACCTCGTGCACTAGAATACACTAGGGAAGTCTTTGTAAAGTCCTCGTAGCGTCCCGATGCAATCACACCTCGGAAGTGTGATATTGTGCCTACTTTTGCCCAGCATGGTTGGGTCCAAAGTTCTCTTGAACTTTTACACGACTTGTGGGTAAGATGTACAACCTCTGCAGAGTGTCTAAAAACTGTTATAACAGCCGTGCTCACGGTCAAGAGCGGCTTGGACCCTCACATGATTAATTCACTAGAAGATGAAACAACTTGTGATATTTGTTATGTTCATGTTTTTGGTATATCAATGCTGTATATTAATATTGGGATGGTATAAGCTTACATTTGCTAGTAATTAGCTGTTGAATGAACAAACTAAAAGTGCTAATTGTAGTTAACCTTGTCAGCCTTGCATGTCATATATTTTTTCTCTTCTCTTGCTGAGTACGGCATGTGCTCACGCTTGTGTTTTATATTGCATCTACAATGTCCGGATTGCTGCTCAGACCCACAGAACTTTGAGGATAATACTAAAACTTTTGGAGGAGTTCTAGTCGAGTCCCCCAGTCATCTGCTTGTGGAGTTGTTGGAGATCCGTTGCTATACTAGAGATTTATATCTCATTTCTGGTTACATAATCTATGTAACTCTCTCTCTCTCTCTCTCTCTCTCTCTCTCTCTCTCTCTTTACGCTTTGGCACTGTATTTGATATTTACTGAAATCATCGTTTGTGTGAAACTTGATCCTGGCACACATATGATAGTCATCTAGTTTTGCCTTTAAGAATCTGGCTCTACAACTTTTACAGAAGGGTTACTAACACTAACAGAGGCTACTATAATTTTTTTAGGGTTTATTGAGCATGAAAACTCTTTATAACATAATAAGTACATTAAACCACATGTATTTATTTAAACAATGTAAAACACATATCTTACAGAAGCAAATATTTTTCCTTGTACATCACGAGCCTAACAAAAGTTATCTAGCATTTTTATCTATTTTCCACTATTTATTGTGCAAATAGCAAGATTAATATATCATTTAAGCATTTGAACTTAAAAAGTATGAACATCATCTAATCCAGTAGCACAAATTTCAGATCTTGAACATTCATGTCACAAATGAACCAACAAAAGTGGTTTCATATTTTTCAGAGCACTATATGATTTATAAAGTATTTAATGATTTTTAGACAAAATAAATCATAGTACTAGATACAGGATGGTAACATGCACAAAAATATTTTTGAAATAACTAGATGTCATCAGGAACTCAACAAAACAAGATTCACATTTTTAGCATTTTTCTACACATTTCTATGCATTTTCAAAGTTTGCAGCTATTTAAATCTAGGAATAAATCCAAAACCAAGAGCATCTTTCAAAACCACCCTCAACTCTTTTGATTCTCACATAGAAGTCCCTGATTTTTCTCCATGACCCCCTACTCATTCTCCTTCTTCTCCTAACACACCCCTACGCATAGTCAAACAGAAACACAGCACGACATTCAGAAACTTGGCCGGCCACGTCGAGGCAGGCGGCAGCAGGGGGGAGGGAGAGGAGCGGTGGGGAGATGGCGCGGAGAAAGGTGGGGTGGTGGAGCTCACCAGCAACGGCGCAGCGACAAGGAAGGGCGGCGCACAGGAGTTTTACAGGCAGGGATGGAGGCGGAGGAGCTCGCTGGTGGGGAGGCCTTCCCGGCGGAGGAGAGCAGCTGAGGAGTAGTCAAACGGATGCGCGGCGTCGTGGGGAAGGCAGGGCTGCGAGGAATCGAGCCAAGAGCTCACCACAGCGATGAATTTGGCCGGCGATGATGGGGAATTTGGAGCTTGGTGTACTGGTAATGGTGGTTTGGGAGGGGCAATGTTTCCAGGAGAAGCCGGCGCTCGGGCTTTATAGGCGAGGGAGGAGCGGGGGCATGGTCAAAATTTTGCATGGGCGACGTCCCTGAGGCCAATCCGGCAATGGGCACCGGCCTTGGTGGCCAACGGCGTGCAGCGGCGCTGTCCTGCCCAACGGGCGACGTACAAGGGCGAGAGGTGGAAGAAGTCTGACACGTGGGTCCGCGAATTTTTAAAAATGCTCAACTCCACACTCAATTGACACAGCTACACTCATCCAAAAAATTGCCTAAAAATACTCGTTTGAAAGATAAAAATACAAAGAACACAATGCTATATAAATCAACTCAAGATCTGCTCAGGTTTTCATGCAATTGACAAAAGAAAACAACCAAAATTGAACTTTTAATGAATTTTTAACACAAGGAAACATCACTGAAAAATTAAGTAAAAATATTGTAAAATCATTAAATTGCATCTAGTATTTAAATAAAATAATAGGAGGTACAGTTGCATAGCAAAAATTTAAGTTGCTTCACAAGTTTGAATTTTGACAATAAATAACAAAGGATATGCCATGGCAGAGATTCATGAAGGTATATGTGGTACGCATTAGTCAACTCCTAAGATGAAATGGCTTCTTAGGCGGGCTTGCTTTTATTGGCCTAATATGATAGTCAATTGTTTTTGTTACTACAAAGGATGTGAAGAGTGTCAAAAGTTTGGGGATGTTCAGTTGGTGCCCGCTACGTTGATGCATCCGATTATCAAACCATGGCCTTTTCGAGGATGGGGATTGAACTTGGTTGGCAAGATTCACCCTCCTTCATCAAATGGACACTGTTTTGTGATTGTGGCTACTAATTACTTCACCAAGTGGACCGAAGCAATTCCCCTTAAGAATATGACACATCGGGAGGTAATTGAGTTTATTACGGAGCATATAATACATAGGTTTGGCATTCCACAAACTTTGACTATGGATCAAGTGACTTCACTTATATCCAAAGAGGTGCGTGATTTTGTTGGATCCTATGGTATTAAATTACTCAATTCATTTCCATATTATGCTCAAGCTAATGGTCAAGCCAAGTCTAGCAACAAAATTTTAATTAAGCTCATCAAGAAAAAGATAGAAGAGAATCCTAGAAGATGGCATCAGGTATTATGTGAAGCTTTATGGGCTCATCGTATTTCTAGACATGGTGCGACTAAGGTTACTCCTTTTGAGATTGTCTATGGTCAAGAAGCCATTTTGCCTGTTAAGGTGAATCTAGGCGCTTATAGGTTGGCTAAGCAAAATGATCTTGATTTTGATACTTATCGTACTTTGATGATGCATAATATTGATGAGGTGATCGACAAGTGACTGGAGGCTTTGAAGAAGATTGAGAAGGATAAAACGCGAGTTGCTAGGGCATATAATAATAAGGTAAAATCTAAATCTTTCCAAGTTGGTGATCTGGTTTGGAAGACGATTCTACCTATCTATAGGAACCAAGAGCAACAAGTTTGGTAAATGGTCTCCAAATTGGGAGGGGCCATGCAAGATTGTGAAGGCATTTGTAGGCAATTCCTATTTGGTGGAGACTTTGCAAGGATAACAACTGCTTAAAGCTCTTAATGGGACGTACTTGAAGAAGTATCATCCAAGTATGTGGCAAGATGCTTGATATAACATGGTCGATATCTTCGAATATCGCCCTTAGAATGTATGGCGTAAGAAACATCGCCCTTAGGCTTATTTTTTTTGGTACGCAACGCTTTACCAGAAAACAGGGGGCATATGTTGACACTCAAAATTGGCAGCAAGACAAATCGGGGTGGACCAGCCGGTCAAACTGGTTCTTCCGAGCGATCTGACCAGTCTCGGTCCTGTAGCTGGTGTGGCAAGGCCAACTGGTTTGACCGGTGGGCTGGACCGGTCTGACCGGTCCTCCCATAATCCGAATAGAATTTAGGAGTCCTGGTAGATTAAGATTTGTAACAGGATTTCCTTGCGGGAAAAGGCCTCCCACCCGATAAATAGAAAGGGCCCCGGCCGATTGAGAGCTTTCTTCCAATTGATCAAAACAGTTATCTTACTTTTTATCTCCAAATCTTAACTTTTCCAACTCCCTTTGCTTTCCTCCTTCATCTCGACGGCGATTGAGGACGTTCTAAGTGGCCTATCGATCTCTTAGCAACCCTAGGTACACCATCCCTGGGGTCCATCCTGTGGTGGTGAGTGTAGGTTTTCACGGTACCTTTGCGTAGACTGATCTGACCGGCCTCCCTGACCGATCTGACCGGCCAGGAGCAGGAGCTCTGGCGAGGAGATTTTCGATGACCGTGCAATCTAGTGCACTCATGTGTTGACTAGAAAAAGGGTCAACATCATGCAAAGAACGATCATGTACATGCTGTATAGCAATACCACAACTAGCCAATCACTCAAAAAACACAACCATCATCACTTATTATTACTTGTGTTCATATAAATAAATAGGGGAGGGACTGCCACAACAACAACAACACAGACGGATCAAGCATTCTGGACACACACACACACACAGCTGAACCACGCAGCCACATCAGAAGCAAGTACACTGCCAAGAGTAGGACACGACCATGAATGCAGGGGTCAAGCAATGCCAACCATAAGCCAAGCCAAGCAAAGCAAAGCATCAGCAGTAGTATGGGAAGAGAAGGGGGAAAAAAAGAGCACAACTGTGAGATTAAAGCAAGCAGCCACCACTGATAAATATATCCTGCAGGCTGCAGCAATCCAAGGAAAGAATAAACCAAATGATCAGTTCGATTCATTCAGACCAACCATGCAACTGATGGAATCAAAATGTTCTTACTTATGCCTAGGCGTACGTACCTGAGCATGGTCTTCTTGTAATACCGCGAGTGGATCGGTTTGTACAGGGAAGGATGGTGGTTGGCGCCCATGTCCCACTCTAGCTTCTCCCACCATTCCTTCTCGCAGTCGCACTCCACCTTCTTGCTCCCGCCGCTGCTGACGGCCGGCAGGCGCTTGAGGCTCCAGCAGCCCCTGATCTTGACGGTCTCAAGCATGGGAGCAGAGATCATCCAGCGCCCGCAGATGCCCTGTAGCTTGGGCAGCTCGTGCAGGTGGATGCGCTCCAGATTCCGTAATTCCACCGTAATTATTGATTGCTCCTGATGTTGGTGGCTCCCACCAGCATCGGTGTACAAGGGGAAGACAACCTCGAGATTCCCACACCACACAATCTCTAGGGTCACTAGGTTGCGTAAACTGTGTTCGACCATTGGCATGGCCAAGGGGAGCACATGTATTATTCTGGGGCACAAGTCTAGGTGCAGTATCTTAAGATCCTCAAATGATCTTCTCCCAATGTCGAATGCCAATGTTCTGCTCCAATTCCAGATGTAGCGTGCTTTAGGGAGCTGTGATGCCCAGAATGTCTTTAGATAGTAAAAGATGGGCTCGTCACCGCTTCCTTCTAATTGAGGAGTGGTAAATACACATCCCAACTTGGGGCACCGCTCGACTCGGCACCAATCTAGACGATACCATTTTGAACTCATCGCAGGTGCATGGCCTGGGATACTGGTGATGGACAAGCTATCATGCACGTGCAGTATGAGAGCACGCCGACAGATCAGATCTGGCATGGTAATAGTACTTGTTTCTTCACCCTCCTGCAGTGATTCGGTGCTTCTCGGCTGTCCGCGGTCTTGCATGTGCATGTAGCAGTTACTGGCCGCCAAGGAAGGCATATCTGGGCACGGACATATCCCTGTGAGCGTTGGTGCATCACCATCGCCTTGGCTTGCTTGCAGCAGCATACGGTCTTTGAAGCTGTCTACAACATCTGTATACGTCGAATTATCTTTACCTTGCTTCATACTGCTCTGGTGGTAGTAATTATCTGTATACGTCGAAATCTCCATGTGTACAACCATATTATTATCAAAATAGCTTTTTTCAAGGGGCACAAGTGACCTGAGGAGCCTTGCATCTCTTACCCATATGCACCAATAAAATTCAGAGGGTAATCGACCGCCATGGGCCACAGATAATGATGCTGATGATCTTCTCCTGACTCTGGTGGTAGTGTTACGACCCTCCATGGACTTTTCATCCCGGCCTGGTGCCAATAATGATGCCGCAGCTGACTGTGTGGTGTCGATGTGCAGCTTCTGCAAATGGCTTTTCCTTCTGTCTTCTGGTGGCCACAGGATTGCACAGAGCTTCTCGCAGCCATCTAGGAAGAGCTCATCAAGGTTTCGAACTATCATGGCATTGAGATCCAGCGTCTTGATAGCTGTGCCCGACAAGTCTAGGATGCGGAGATCCTCAAACAATCCACTCAACAATATATGCTTTAGCTTAGCACATCCTCTGAAGGAGAACTTTTGTATCCCAACACACCCGTCAATAATGATCACAGTCTCAAGGCAGTTGTTGCTGGTGCTCATCTCCGGTATGTTTGCCACACCTGGCATGGTAGTACGATTTCCAGAAAACTCAAGGAGCTCCATCTTGTTCATCCCCAAGATCAAGTTGTTTTCTGAACAATTACTGCAGCCGACTGTTGACTTTGTTACTCGGAGCTTGCGGATGTTAGGGAGACGCCCCTGCAGCTGGCCCATGTCCCAGCCCTGGGCTCCCATCACATTTAGCTCCTTGAGTTGAGCCATGAAATCAAGCGTCCGTGCGGACAAGATCCAATCACAGCGCGTGTAACGCACGTCCAACACCCACAGCCGCTGGAAACACCGCTGGATGACTTGCTCCTTGTCTGCAGCTCCGTCTGTGCCGATTGCTTGGTCTTGACAGTGCTCGAGCCATAGAAACCTAAGGTTGTGGCAGCAGAGGAATGGAGGTGATGAGAAGCTGAAGCTGCAGCGCGAGAGCTTGAGCACATCAACAGGTTTGTTCAACTGTTGGAAAATGTCTCCGTTGTTGGCTGGGCTCAACAGAAACCCATAAGATGGTGAAGACCAGTATGGCATGGTCTCAGCACGCCTTAACATGTGAGGAGACAAATATTGGTGGTAACATTCCACATCCAATCGCATCTCCTGCTGCAGATCATCAGCAGCTCGCCATGCTCCGTCATCACCATCATCTCCCTGTTGTATGATGCCATCACATATCCAGTAGTTACAGCCATGGGTGGTCAAATCATAGTCGATGGAATGGTGTCCGCCTGTCATGACACAAAGCTTTAGCATGTACAAGAAGCAGTCTTCAACTTGCGCCGGGGAATACATGATGCCGCCTGCAGTATCGGTAATCTTGCGTGCAATGAGATCCGCAGCCTCTTGATGCACAAGGTAGGACCAGTGCACCTGTGGATCTTGCTCATGGCGTGAGGCCGTGAAGAAAACATCGGTCACTCCTGTGCTCTTGACGGCCCTGTCGATTTCCATCCTGGGGTTGAGCCGGAACCTCCCACGAAATGTCCACAGCATCTTGTTGCTAGTGTATCCATACAGGGGTAAGCCAAACTCGGTCAGATCAACTTCCTCGCAGCTCCCGTTCAGAAAGATCACCACAAACCTATGGTTCTGTATGAATTCGTAGATCTCTGTGACGACCTGTCGTATCTCGGCACGGGACCCCTCTGCCAGCCCATGGATATCGTCCTCCTCATCTTGCCTGTCGAGCATCTCCATTACCCGAGCAGGAACCTTAAGCTGCTCTGCTATTGCCCTCTGCACTGCTCGCCTGCTCTCCCACTTTGAGCAGTCGATGTGGATGATGTGATGAAACTGCACGCCGTCCGGAGCTGGTTGCTCATCAGAGGCTGATGCGGCCAGACGTTGGGCAACCGTTCGGAGGACGGCGGATGCCCCCAGGCCGTCCCAGCCGTCGAAGTAGATGACATTCTCTCTGCTTCTGCTGCTTCGCCTCGTAGTGTCCTTGCTGAGCTCATTCAGGATTTGTTCAGCAGCCGCGTCGATCGTGTCAGCCTCGATGACCTGCATGCATATATTTACATTACATATCCTACTTTAGATGCACAGATAGATGAATATAGCCTGCATGCAAATTGGGTTTAATTAGTTACCTCAGAACGCATGATGATGCGCTAGCTGGAATGGATTAACTGGAAGCAGGCCGCCGTCAGCTTATCAGTCTCTGTCGTGCCTGGGTCAGGCAGACACACAAGCATGCCAGAACCATCACACACGCATCAGTTAGTTATATTGAACAATGCAACATGAGTTACACATATGGACTTGCATTTGCAATTGAATGGAGTCGTCAAGTCTACTGATCGACATACCTCAGTTGAGTTGAAATATGGGCACTATTTCCCAGCAGGAGATTTGGCAGAGTTATTGGATCGACGATGGATGAATGTGTGTGAGAGAGACAAAGATCGTTTTGAAACGTCAAGGGCCGGACCGGCGGTCCAGGTAGACCAACTTTGCTTCTTCCCGTTTTTTTCCCCTTTGTCTTTGCTTGTATCCGCAGCAAACGCAGGATTCATTGTTCCAAAGGTAAAGGGTTAAAGCGCGAAAGCGCGCAAGATTCAGTACTTGATGCTACTGTGCATCTTGCAGTGACGCACAAGGATGTCGGGTGTTTGTCTGCCTTGTCGTTACGGCCACCGACTCTAATTTAGTTTGCGACCCTTTAATTTCTGCTATATTTGGGCACCACGCTAATATTATGTTGTAAAACATGTCGTTAGCGGTTGGGTCTTCTCCCTCTCACGCCTCTCACAACAAGCACAAGAACAGTATGAAGTAGACAGGACACAAGTATGAGACGAGGGACTATTCTTTATTCTTTGAATATTGATGTTTACATTGAAGATCTCCCTCGTATATATACTCCAAACTATGCCTCGAGTCTTGATATGAGCCCATAAGCAATAGACCATAATTGATCTTCCTTTCCTTCTTGGATTCTAGAGTCCGGTTATTTTACAACAATTTTAAAGCACCAAGCAAAAGAAAATGCAACCAAGAAGGGAAGCAAAGCACCTGCACACCCCTGAGCCAGCCAAGTACCAAGATGCTTGCACATGTTTCCAAGCAAGGCACCTGGATACCTGGCCAAACCAAATATCAAAGAGAGTTCTTAATAAGTTTGATCAAATTTATAAAAAATATATTTATGATATCAAATAAATACTATTAGATTATATTATAATATACCTATTTGGTTTCATAAATATTAATTCCCATCTCTATAAATTTGATCAAACATAAAATAGTTTGAATTAACACAAAATCAATAATATTCTGTTCTTCTTACAGATTTTTTTAAACTATGGCTAGAAATGGGCCGCAAGCATAAGCTTCTTGGGGTCTTTTGATGAGATCGATATATTCAGTTAGTATTGCCACAGCCCTGCCGGCTAACTAGCTTTGGCTATGCATATATGTACAACTTCCACTGGATACTCCTTGTTATCGCGTTGATCGAAGTGCAGTCTACATCATAGACTCTATAAGAAAATAAAGAGATCAATACAAAAACCTCATAGACATTCTTAACAAAGCATGGGCTCGCTTCCGTTGACATCACGCAGGTGAATTCAAGGAGGAACTTGATTTCAAGCTTAAATTCTTGATATGTGTTGAATTTTCACATCTCATGACACTTCATTGAATACAACAAATATTCCATAACTTTTTTTTATCATATATATAGTGTTTGAGATAGAATCCGAGAAATAATTTATGCGGATACTATGTAAGTGAGTTCATTCATGGCTTTGTAGATCCCAAGCGTATAACCAACCACGAACTCAGAGTACGTTACAAATTTCTTAACAATAAATTAAATTAGCTCTAATTGTGTAGACCCATTGATTTACTGTATAATAACCTTTACCAATGACATAGATGAGAGACATGAAGGAAGTACTCCTCAAGATAGAAAAAATAAGGGCAAGAACAACTATATGGATTTCTTCTGAACCAGGTAGTAAATCCAACAGTGGAGTTCCATAACGATGGATCAAATCTATCTCCATCAGGACACAGGTTCAGAATAGTTGATCCAAATATTGAACTTCAAGTGTTGATGCAATGTAATATCATTCATAAATGTGAATGCAGAAGATGATATATATACACACACAGATATATATATATATATATATATAATCTCAAATGTAACATTATATATCAAATACAACTTTATATACATTAGCATATTAGAACTAGTATACGTAAAGGAAACAAATACAAAATACTAATATAGAATAAAGAAACAGAAAAGAAAAAAATAGCTTGTCTTCATAAACAGTCAACATGACACCCCCAAGCAGAAATCAGTTCACATCATGTTGATAGATATCACTGACACATAGCACAAGAAGAAATATATTATACAAAAGGAGGAAATGAAAACCCGACGGGTTTGAGAAAGAACGAGCTGAGAAAAATACAACGCATTTTACAAAATGAAAAGGCGCATGTCGCTGCCATATGGGATTATACTGTCAGCCATACAGAAAAAAGAAAAAGGAAAGCCAGGCTAGATAGTGGATCAGATGGATGAAATGAGCGATTGAGTGATCAGAAATTCGAGTGACAAACTCTCAAATCACCCATGCGAGCTATAGCTTTTCCTTAAAACAAATTTGGCCATGATTACCATAAGCCTTCCATCTCTACCAAGTTAAATCTGCAGCTCAAGCTTACTTGCAGGCAGCAACCTAACAGTGATCAGAAGGATACTAAGAGCTAGATGGCACGACACAGCATCACATAACATTATGCTGCAAACTAAAACATCAAAAGCATTTGCGCTGCGACCACCATGCAGCAGTATTTCCATTTCAACAGCTCACAGCAATTTGCTGAACCGCAGGAGCAAAGTTTCCCTGCCCAGTCACTCCTGCAGCCTCCTCCACATTCTGTGATGCCTGCAACATGTACAAATTTTCCAACATCAATTTAGATGGCCTTCTGTATGTGTTTCCCAAAATAAAAATCAATTTCTACTGCGCTGCATTGTATCACTGCATTGCTGCTAGCAATTTAGACACTATCAGCACATTTCACTCAAATTAAGCAACAACAGAAGTCTTCCTATATAAAGCAAAACAGGGATAGCAATGTAAGGCATATAATATATTTCTTGTAACGTTAATAAATCCAAATATTGCTAGGACGGTTATGGAAGAATATGCAAAAACCAACACATTTCGGTTTTCTTTCATGGGAAGTAATTCAATGTACAAATAATTCATAGGATCATTATCCAAGAATATGCACAACAAAAGACTTTTTTGTTTTGTTTCATGCAAGGTACATCAATACTGCGTCATTCAAAAGGTCAAGAATTTTAATTCAAACCATAATAACAATCACCATAGCAAATACTGGTAGAGTTGAATCTTCAAGATTCAAAGCAAACTATTAGATAGTCCCAACCATCCAATCACCATAGCAAATACTGGTAGAGTTGAATCTTAACATACATTCTTGAACCATCCATGGTTGATCAACTTTAACACCATTACTGTTCTCGCAAACAAAATTGGACCACCAGGGTGTAAGCAAAAATGACTGAAACATATTTTTTTTTCCTATAGCAAAGGTGTGCACAGCCACATTTATTAAATGGTGGTTTTCCTTTTTTACCACTACGTTTTTTGTTCTTTTGGCCACTGGATGGGTTTTGGGCCCACATTTTAGTTGAACCAGTTGAAAGTGGGGGACAGAGGAAAGTCAGATAGATTAAAGAATTAAGGTTCCAAACTAATGGTAAAAGAGGGACTTCCCACTTTTAAATGAAAAGAAAACATAGTATAAGGTTGATCCATCAGTGAAGTAAAGAGGCACATTGTCAGGCTAAGCTCCACATGGTGGTAGCAGGGTAGTGCCCACTGCACAAAGATAAAACCCCCTAATAATATCCTGTGCCCAACATTTCCAAGAACCATCATACGTACAACACTGACTTACCCACACATCAGCGCAATAAAGACTACAAAACATCAAACAGTAGCAGTAGAATGAGAACAGGTTTATTAAACAGGTCCCTGATTTCCATTCTCTCAGGTAATCATGGTCCTAATCAGAAACTCTCGTATGGATTAGATTGCATACTAAAGGAATAAAACAACAAAGTCAAATCTAGCAAGCTTGAATTCCAGTATAGATCTTGGTTCAGCTCTCCAAGTGGTACATGTATATGTTTGCTATCTTCTTTTTTTGAAACAAAGCCAGGTTCTCTGCCATTCCATAAAGAAAGAGAAGAGTTAAATAATAATTCTCTTTCAAAGTTCTCAGTTCTTTGAGCACTCAAGGAAAGAGGATTATGAGGAAAATCAGACAACAAATTTTACTCCAACGGTGATGCATGTGTTACCTCCACATTTACCACCATCATAATTGGCATCCCACCAAGAGACATAAAAGCTTTTAAACATAAGTAGCTCAAACGGAATAAAGCATTTTACTGAACCAGATTCTTACCTGAGTTGGTAACTCAAAGCAGACATACTTCCAGTAATCAACTAACTTGTGATCTTCTGGAACCACCTCTGTTGCTCTTCCAGCACAAAAGATTGCGTAAGCATCAGCGGCATACCTGGAGTAATAGCCAGATTCCAAATTACTAAATGGGAATGGTTAAGAAACAAAGCAACATTAAATGAATGCTCATATTCAAGTATTCAACCCACTCACTTGCCAACGCCAAAAAGCTCCGTAATGTAGGTCCATTCCTCTGAAACATAATCCTTAGACAATTTCTGGATTCTGTTTGCTTTCACACGCTGCAACCCCAGAGGTGCTAGATACTCTGCCATCTTTTCAGGATCAGCTGTACATGCAGTCTGTGCATCAGGATAGCGTCTGAAGAAGCCCTTCAATTTCTTCTTGACCTGCAGCAGTAAACAAAGGGCATAATACTTGAAGTTTAAGCTAGAATGTGCCACCAAAGCAACATAACACAGGGAAATAACCTTGGTAATAATAAATGCAAATTCTGAATTAGTACAACAATAAAACCAAACTAGATAAGTAATTTGATGAGCTAGCAACAGTTATCGGATGATAAATAGTCTTGGTAAAAGAAAAATAAATGTGAAACGCCTAACCAAGCCAGTGTTACACTAAAAACATATAACAGATTTAATAAGCTAGCCTAGTCTGCGGTGCTGTCGAGTCCGTAAAAAAATAAGACCAAACAGACCTGTGCCACATGTAAACTATAGCATGTGTTTCACTGATCAAGTTTGTTTGTCGATCCTATTTGCAAATCACTGGAAACACACAAACAATCATTCTATATTGAATCAGGAAGTAGGCAGAGACGACTATTACTAAGATCACTCATTTGGCATGGCAACCTAAGTTAGTCTCTTTCTCTTTGACAGTTACAGAAACTATTCTCAATGAATCAAGCAGTTGACTGTGAACATAGCTAATTATTTGGTTAAGTAACATTCATGGAGAATAAAGTAGGAAAAATTGAACAGCTCACCTGATCTCCTTTTGATAAGTTGAGGAGCATGCATATTATAATGACCTTCCAGGGGTCATGTGCGTACCTCTCCTGCAGGAGATTATAAGGGGAACGCGGCGGGGGTACCAGCTGATTCAGCGGCAGGCGACGGTACTTGTCTGACCGCTTCTCAGCAGCACTAAGCAATGGTGGTTTCTTTCTTGGCTTCTTCGTCGTGTCCATCTTCTCATCAGGTCTTTTCTTTTCTTTTGCCTTTACCGCTACTTGCGAACCTGAGGCTGAGGGTGGTCGCTTTGTGTTCAAGGTCGTTGTCTTGGCAGCCTTTTGATTTGCAGTGAGCTGAGAAGACAGAAATGACAGGTGATCTCGAGGAGGCGGCCTGGCTGGAGGATCAGGGGTTTTCGGAAGTGATGGAGCATTGCGACCTTGCCGGCGTTCAGGTCTGTAGCAGAACTGGTCGAAGAATGCACCAAAAGGCGAGGAATATTTGGGGTCCTGATCAATGGAGTTGGCATTGGCCATGGTGGGGACCAAGCCTTGGGGCACTGGCTGTTCTTTCAACGACGCTATTCTCATCCTGAGGATCTCCTGATCGGTCAGCACTCGAGGCTTGCCGCTGCTTCTCCTCCTGACACTCTTACTACCACTGACGCCACCATCAACTACTGCTTCCCCTCCTTGGGGATGGACATCAACGGGTGATGGCTGCTGGCCGGATTGCCCCTGCTCCAGCTTACCCCGTCTCTGCTCCTTCCTCGCTGCCGCCCGTTCCGCGGCCACCTCCAAGATTTGGAAGGTGGCTGCCGCCGCAGGGATCGACGGCGATAGAGTTGCCGCCGCCGCCTCGTGCTTGCTTCTCTTGCCCTTCTTTTTCTCCTCCTTCTGGACGGCCTCCTCCACCAACGAAGACGCCGCCGCCACCTCCAAGATTTGGGCGGTGGCCGCCGCCGCCGCAGGGATTGACGGCGATGGAGTTGCCGCCGCCGCCGCCTCGTGTCTGCTTCTCTTGCCCTTCCTTTTCTCCTCCTTCCGGACGGCCTCCTCCACCAACGAAGACGCCGCCGCCACCTCCTGCTTCTTCCTCTTGCGCCCCTTGCCCGCCGCCACCCCCGTCAAGGTTAGGGTTTCGGCAGTGACTAGGGGCGGAGACTCGGTCTTCGAATCCGGAGTCGCCGGAGGTCGAGGAGACTCCGAGGAAGAAACCGCAACCTCCACCTCCTCCCTGTGCCTCTTCCTCCTCTTCTTCTGCCGCATCGCCTCCCACCCCTCTACCATGGCCGCCGGCGCCGCCACCGACATCGCGCGGTGCAGCGGCGGGAGCAGGACGGGAAGGATTCGGACGGGGATCGCCCTGGAGACCGGCGGCGGACCGCAGAGATGACTGGGAGTGACGCCTCTTCTCTCCGCCGCCTCTGATTTGGAGAGCGAGTGAACGGGGGGAGACGAAAGAAAAGGGGAATAGATGGAAGCTTTTCGCGGCAAACTCCTCCGATATTGCCGCCAAAACTAATACTATATCTATTCTAATCTAATTAATAAAATAAAGGAAATGATTTCTTCCGATCACATCAAAACAATACTTGTTTCCTAAAGCATTTCTTCCCTATTTTAATAATTGATTGAAAAAAATTCGGATGATTTCTTTCTCAGTAGGAATTTAACCGTTTTAAATAAAAGGATTCTAAAAATATTATGTTCTTTGCAATTATTAGGATTCCAAGAGATAGAAATGTTTAATAGTACATTTTACTGAAAAAATAGTATTACATTTAACGAATAATTAAAAAATAGATGGCTAAAAAGAATACTATTTTAAAATTATTTTTTGAATGAAATGATATTAAAAAAACTCTCTTTGATTCATAACTTAACCCCTGCTTGTAGAAATTTAGCTATTGTTTTTTAGAATTTTCTTGCCTAAAACTTGCCTTTTAGATTGGACGGTGGATGCCATAATGTACTTGTAACAACATAAAATAGACAATAAATCTATCTAGCATTTAAATATAAAATTTAAAACGTTAAGGGCATTAACGGGTTGACTTGTTTCTCATGTTCATATGTGACATACATAGACAGCTAAAACTGAAGATTTAGGAGATTATATTCAAACTTGATACTGAACCTGCACTATATCAATGAGCATGGATCCTCACACCATCGTGCCCCCTCGTACTTACTCCTTGAGCCCAAACGCGGAGTACATGCAGTACTCCTCCAGCGTGGTGGCACCGATGCACCGGAGCTGGCCGTGGCGCAAGCATCGGCTTGAACAGGTTATTGTGATGCGATGGACTGCTAGGTTTTTCTTCTGCTTGGCCATCTCCTCGTTTTTGGTTTTGTGTTTATACTTCTCACCAGAAAGATAAAACGGCATGGCACATGGTCAAGGTTCCAAGAATGGCATTATAAGGTTGCAAACAGTGGCGGAATCAGGATGGCAAACTTAGAGGGGCTTTGCTTCCTCCTCCTCTTCCTCTCCCTCCTCTTCTTCCTCCTCTCTCTTTCCTTCCTCCTCTCCTTATCTATGTCCAAAAATTGCCCCCCCCCCCCCAATCCGCCCCTGGTTGCAAAGATGTTTCAAGACATGAAAACTAGTCCATTTGTATAACAATGAGTTCATCAATACAATTGTTTTGCAGTACGAAATAAAGAAAAGATTCACCATCCAAATTGAAGACGTGGTAACCATGATACAGTTTCCAGAAAGAAAGTAGCTTTGCTCAAAAGTAAACAAGCATACCAGCTCTAATAGCGCAAGCACATTGACCCACATTATCTCAGTTGTTCATATTAATCCATTTGCCATCCAATTCAAGTCCTTAGTGAAGTAGATATTGTTTCAAGATCTCCAATGGGCAGGATTGATGAGTTCACACAACCACCCACATGCGTGTCTGTTGTTCCAAGAAAAATATTGTGAATTCAATTACATCCCGATACTGGTAATGCACCTAGTAGTGATATGACATCTATATGAGGACAATCCATGAACACTTCAACAGGATGAAACTCAACTTAAAATACTACTCTCTGTATTACTGTCCATAACGAAAATCACGTACAATACTCACTACCATGAATACAGGTGTGACACCACGATAGCAAACCAGTCGCAGTAGCAACAGGGCAAAGCAGGAGATGGAATTAATGGAAGGGAAGGGAATTACAAAGGAGCGGATCGAGGCGCCTGCAGAGATGGAAGGAAGGCTGCAGGAATGGCGAGATCAGGGGCGGATTGGTTTTGATCGCCGATTCCCTCCGGGGGGAAGGCGGGCTCTTCTTGGCGGGACTCGGGAGAAAAAGCGCGCGCGCCGATTTTTTTTTTTTCACATCGTGCTCTATAAATAAGCAAGCCCGGCCCTCTGATCGGATGGATCCATCCACCCCCCTATCCCAGCCAGCCATGGCATCCTTCCGTTCCGGCCCCGGCAATCAGCCCGCCGTCACCATCTCCTCCGGCTCGAGCGTGCGCTCCGTCGTCGACCTCTCATCGTCATCCGACAGCAACGAGGCCACGAGCCGGCCTACTAGAAGGGTGGCGCGGCGCCGGCGTCCGTCCTCGTCCGTCCGCTCACCGGCCGCAGCCTCAACCGATACGGGCGGCGGCGGCGGCGGCGATGAGGCCGCCACGAGCCGGCCGAGGACGGCGTCGCGGCGCCGGCGTCCATCCTCGCCGGCGTCCTCTGCCGTCTCCGTCGGCTCATCCGCCAGAAGCGCCGGCGACGAGTCCACCAGCAGGCTCCGTAGGAGGTACAATAAATGGACCCACGAGGACGAGCGCGAGGTCCTCAACATCATGGGCGATCTCCTTAAGGACAACCATGGCGTGATCCCCGGCGCCTCGCATATTCTCAAGGAGCTCCGCGGCAAGCCCGCGTTCAGCCGCCGTGGCCTGCAGGTCAGGGAGCTCTCCGACAAGATGTACCGGCTCAAGCGCAAGTTCGCAACGACCGCCGACAAGGCTGCGGCGAACCGCGGCAAGCTCCCGCGCAGGACCAAGTACCGCGACGAAAAGCTCTACGAGATGTCCCAGGACCACGATCTGTGGCCGGATGTGGCTGCAGACGACGGCGCAGCCTACCTGGAGGCCAGAGGCATCGCCCCTCGGCCCCGCCGCTGAATCTGATGGCCTGGCCATCGATCATCTCTCCTTGTCCCCTTCATAAATCTTTGCATCACTAATCGTGTCATTTAGTGTTATACATCAAGCTATATGAACTAGTATTGTCTTAATTTTGGTTTTATCAACTATTATGTCCACTCTCTTGTAGCGTGTTTTGTGCTTATGCGTTATAGTACTCCAAGTCCATGAAAGTAGTACAGTAACTAGTCTCTGTCTCTGTCTCTCTGAGGCAGCGCATCAAAGTGTCAAGTATGTATACGTATCAAAGTTACATGAGCATCTTGCTCATCCCAGTCGCAAGTTACCTAGATATTGAACATCTCCTAATATGGAGGGAATTCGATGATTGAGCAGTGCACGATAAATTAAGTTTAATTCAGCGATCATAATGCTTGAAAGTAATTCAGCGATGAGAATCTAATGGATAGGGTTAGTGGTCAGCGGGTGGGGGATTTAACTGCAAAATAATCCCATCACTAATCATATCCATTAGATTAGCATCTTGTGACCTTAATTGTTGCACGGGATAGATAATTTGCACAAGATACGTTCCCCCAACGAGTAAAAATTGTTGGTTCCGGGCACAGCCCAACTCAAGCCTTAAAGGTCCAGTCCACTGTCCACAGTCCCGCCCTTGCTGTCGGCTTGCCTTCCCTTAATTTGCTCTCGATTGCGCAACCACGCTGCCCCTCCCTCCTCGCTCGCCACCACCCACGCTGCTGCACAGAACTGTTGAGTCATGGATTACAACCCATATGGTGGCGCCGCTCCAGATCGACCCTATGGCGGCGGCGGTGGCATCCACCTGATATGTGATTACTACGGCATCGTCGACGACTACAACGCTGATGATGCTGGAGACGGCCGGTTCCAACCTTTAATTAATTATTCATCAATTTAGATAGAGAATAAAATTATCAAAATGTTGTTCAGATCAATTTGTTACGGGGTGTTGCATCCATGCTGTCTTACATGATGTTTTGTTTGAAAAACGAATTTAAATTTGTTTTTAAGATTCGCTTAGATTTCGGTTTAATACAAATCAATTTCTACATCTTAGCCCAAGCATCTCTTTAATTTGCATCCACCTCACAAGGTCCAATGTTATCTTTCCTTTTTATTATGTTGCTTGTGACCCTATTATTTTCTTTGCACGTTTATCTAAACCGTCCCACGCATATGCAGGCTAGCTGACACGGCTAATAAGGTCGACTTTACACACTACACGTATCAGCCTTAGCTTAAAAAGTGTTAAAGACCAACCTCAAGCTTGAGGTCGGGTCTTAAGAAATAAAAAAAATTTAACTCTGCAGCTTGGGGTGGGGGGGTGGGGGGAGGCAACGAACGGAACTTCATGCCTCGGAGGTTTTTTAGTTGCGTGCATAAAATTCATGTCACATCGAATATGAGTATTAAATATAAATTAATTATAAAACCAATCTTACGGAGGCTAATTTGCAAGATAAATTTATTAAGTCTAATTTGTCAATGATTTGACAATATGATACTACAGTAAATATGGGCTAGTGATGGATTAATTAGACTTAATAGATTCGTCTCGCGAATTAGCCTCCATCTGTGTAATTAGTTTTATAATTAGCTCATATTTAGTCATCTTAATTAGCCTTTGAATATTTAATGTGACATAAATTTTAGTCCGGGTTAAAGATCCAAACACCCTCTAAGACCCCCTCGGCATTATACGTGGCAACACCGACATCTACAATAGGCGGGACCCGCCCTTAAGACCCTCCAGGTATTATACACTCCCTGTGCTCTAAGGCCCCGTTTGACACGGCTTTGGCTCGTGAAAAAACAGCTCTGGTTCTGGCTCATATGAAAAAGCAGCTTTTTCTAGCTCTGACTTATTTTGTACGAAAATATTTGGCAAAATGGCTTCTTCTAACTTTTTAGAATAGATGTCTATATGCCCTTGGCTGTGTTGATGGTTTGAACCGATGATTTTGTGGGTTGTTATGTACTTTTTTCCTTGTATTAACTATTTTCTTTTCTTTTATATTTTTCTTTCTGTCCGGTTGCTTATCTTCCTTTTCATGTGGTCCTTATCCTTCCACGGTCTTTTTCCTTCCAGCCCCAGACACCAGACTCCGGCCTTCGCCCTGCCGCTTCTCCATGCTCCATTTTGCTCGGCCCCTGCCGAGCTACTCCACCACCAAGCGACTTCCCTGCCACCGCGCTGCTCAATTCCTCTAGCCCCTCACCACATCTGCCTCACCCCTATCGATATTCGCTGCATTGGAGTCGGACGAACGCCAGGAGGCGGCGCCGGCGGGTTGAAGTGAGGCAGCGCCGGCCGGATGAGGGGAGGTGGTGCCTGTGGGAAAACGGGCAGGTGGATCGGGATGCCCTTCGCCGGATCCATCCATTCCGCCGCTGGCTGCCCCTGCCGGTTCATCGTTGAACGGCGCCGCCAGGAGTTCACGTGAGGAGGAGCGTGAGAGAGGAGGCAGGCGGATCGGGGAGAGCAAACCGTTAGGGAATTGATGAGGGCAGTGGCAAAACTTGTAATTTCTAGCAACTTGATGTATGTGGACGGGGAGAAGCTGGGGGAGCCATTTTTTTGGCTCGTTGCGCGTCGTTGTTTCCGCCTGTAGCTTTTGGCCGGCTCACGGGCTGAAGCCGTTTTCAATTGATACATTTGGAACAGCTTGTGCAAAAGTTGCTGCAAGAGCCGCTCGGAGAGCCAAAGGGGGCTAAGAGTTACTGCCCCGCTTTAGCACCGTCTTCCCATTTGCATGCTTTCCTCCTTGGCAGTGGACATCCTCTCCCACGCAGCCCGCCAGCGTCGCGCGTCGACAACAGCACCACGCCGCTATCTGCAGCGGCGGCTACAGGTACCCTGCCACGCTGTCCAGGACGAGGTTGAAGGGCGCCCATAAAACCTCGCTAGGTCCAACAGCATCGTGCATGCTAGGATTAGGCCCTTCGCCAGCAGACCACACAAGTCGCCGTGGCAAGGCAGCAAGGCCCCGCGCGGCTTCGGCTCGGAGCAGCGCGCGCCAAGAGGCTATTGTGCAGGTTACGCAAGAAAGAAAGAGGACGACGGAGCTAGGAACTGTGTACAGAGGGCCGACCAGATATGTTCGGCAAAATACCATATGCATAGACATTAAAATTAGAAGAAGCATATCTTTTCTTTTTTATTATAGCGCTTCTCATGTATTTTAGTAAGTGTATTTATTTATTTATTTATTTATGCAACTGCTAATTTATGCTTTAGCATAGCATCCACTAAAGCTAAATAGGGATTAAAAAAACTCTGTGATTTAGGGGCCATGGCCCCTGCCAGCCCTCCTTGGCTCCGCCACTGCTGGTACTGTATCTGGCTCGCCGCTAGCAGGACCGTCATCATCATCCATGGTAACACCATTGAGTGATTGTAAATGATTCACTGCAAAGAACATCTTAAAAGTTTAAGTATTCTTGCTCACTACTATAAATCATTATAACAAGTTTGTATTCATCGTATTTTTTTCAGGTTGCTTCTTATTTCACCTTTGACATGAGCTTTCGAATTAGTCATCGGCTTGAAATCTTGGATCACATGGCTAGCTTTATGTAAAAATATATGCAATTTTTAAGATCATATATGATTCATTGCTACTGTTATGCAAGACACGATTTAGCTAGGATCCTGCTGACGATAACCTCGACTCTGTTAGTCCATCCATCGACTCTGTTAGTCCATGTTCTAGTATCGCTGACCTGCTTGGGAATATATAGTGACAGTCCATGCAATCGATCTACTGTTTTGTTAATACAAACAATCCGTGATTTAATACCTTCGTTTCTCGATTTTCATTTTTTACCAGATTTTGGATTCATTCTCCCCAATGGCGATGGCGACGCTTCGTTTCCCGATTTTCTTTTTTCTTTTTTATTACCATATCAATGACTCTTCATTAACGCCGGAAAATGAGAATCCGCCGCCACCGCTGATGTGATAAATGGCACCCACCCTCCCCACTTCCGGCGGGTCTCCTGAAAATTCCGCGCTCAAGCCAACCCTTTCGCGCCCACGCTTCCCGCCAAGAGCCGCGCCATGGCGCCCTCGTCGCCCCGCCGCGAGGCGCCGCCGGCCAAGAGCCCCGATGCGCCGCCCGAGCAAAAGAAGAGGAAGACTCCGCCGCCGCATCCGCCCGAGGCCAAGCGGAAGCCCGTGCCCTTCCAGCGCACGTGGCCCCCCGGCGACGAGGTCCGCATCCTGGAGGCCCTCGCCGCGCACCGCCGCGCCCACGGCGGCGACCTCCCAAAGCCCGCCGTGCTCTTCGCGGCGCTCGATGGGCACCTCGAAAGGAAGGGCGTTGGCGCCAGGAAGATAATGGAGAAGCTACGCAGCTTCAAGCGCCGCTACGTTCTTGACGCCAAGAAGACCGCACCGCCGGCGGGTGAGCACGAGCGCCGCCTTTACCTCCTCTCCAGGGACGTCTGGGCCGGCGACTCCCCGCCCAAACCACCACCCGTCGCTCAGGCGAAAAGCCTCACACCGCTGAAGGCACAGACCGCCGAAGATACCAAGGACAGTAAGGACGCAATCCAAGCCAAGAGCGCCAGCGAACCAGCCGGCAAGGACTTGCCCAAGCCCAGGACTTTGGCAGAGATGCGTGAGATATACCCCTACCTTGTTGGTGAGGCCATGATCCTCATGGATCCGCCGATCCTCCAGGAACTCCTCCCCAGCATTGAAGAGAACGTGGCCCGGACATTGAACAAGAAGATCAAGAAGGCGAGGAAGAAGCTCACCAAGGCCATTAATGAATCGGTAAATACGACACATCCTTCCTGTCATTAATTAATTATTAAAGCTTGGGATGGGCTAGGATTTCCTTTTAACTGATTTATGCTTTGGGTTTCAAGAATTTCTGCTCTTAATTTGTTTAACAATTCTGGTTCAGAAAAGTGAAAGCCTTTTCCTCTTCCGGTTCTCTGATGGATCAGAGTACTATATATGTTCTAGGTGATTATGCTTGTTTTTCGAATGATTAGTTTACTTGACTACTACTATTAGACATGGTTCACCTTCGTGTACAATGGATAATCAAGATCCTAGGGACTGATGGTCCACTTAAAAAAATGCTGTGAGCTGGGGTACCATTTGAATAAACTGCATGGAAGTTGACAAGTATGGTAGCAAATAATTATTGTGCCTATGCTGATCTCAAGATTCCTGGTCTTTGTTTAACCATTGAGTTTATAAAGTTGCATCTTTTCTTGTCTAGTTCCCAGATGTAGTAGGTTAGTTATAAGTGACCATCCTCCTGCTTCCAAGGATTAGTTTAATTACATGAGTAGTCTGTCTCAAAGTATTTAACTGGGAACATGCTATTTGATGTTGAAAAGGACATGGCCAATCTTTGTGTGCAGTTATGATCATCACATGCAATCAGGCCATGTTTAGTTACTCCCAACTCCCAACTTTGACACTATGCAAAAAGAAGATTCCCCATCACATCGAACTTGTGGTACATGCATGGAGTACTAAATGTAGATGAAATTAAAAACTAATTGCACAGTTTTGTTGTACTTTGCGAGACGAATCTTTTGAGCCTAATTAGTCAATATTTGGACAATAATTCACAAATACAAACGAAACGCTACAGTGTGCTACAGTGCTGTAACAGTAATTTGGCACCTCCCAAATTCCCCAACTAAACAAGGCCTCAGTTTGCCTTGGACACTGTAAAATATGGAGTGCATCCCTATTGTCAAATTGCTCCCTTTATTATTTTCCACATCTAAAATGAGAATGCTGATGGGGGGGGGGGGGGGGGGGAGAACTGTGGAAGTGCGATTGAAGTAGACTAACAAACTTCATTGTTTGAAGGCACCAAATTCAGCAAAAAACTGAAATTGTGACGTCAAACTCAGCAAATAAACTGAAACCTGTCAATAGCATTCATCACTGTTTTCGTAGCTGCAATTTGTATCGGATGTTATTCCTGCTCATCATGAAATAAAAAAAATGTATATTCTGACAGATAAATGTTACATTTACGTCAAATTACCCCTCCAATTCCAAAAGAATAACGCTGTCCAGGGGTACATATTCGCATACTGTCTATTGGGTGCTAATATTTTTTTATTACTGCTAGTGAAACTCAATGTTGCCAAAATATATAACACTAGGAGATGTCAACAACAGGTGAGGCTTGGTCCCAAATCTCATTCACAAGCTAAAGTTGTATTTTGGGAAAGTGTAATTTTGCCCATCATATGATGGGTTGGATACATGAAAAATATGTATAGATTTTGTAAAACAAGGTTTAAAATCTATTGGAACAGAAATAACTGGTCAATGCTTCTTATCTGGGTAGTGCTGGCATCCAAAGTGACATTCTTCTACAACCAGATGGATTCCCATATATTGCATTTCATGCTTGCTGTGCAGAATCCATAATTTCTAAGAACACTTGCTTCTTTTTCATGTGCTCCTAAATTTGGATACCCTAGGATGTAATTTTGCCTTCATATGCAGTGTAAATTTACTCCTTAGTTTTTTATTCTTATGTGAGCTGGATAAAATCTTGAAGCAGTGACTCATCTGATGAAGTGTTTTTTATAACCTAGTTATTAGCCTTTCACATAATATATTTAATGATGTTTGCTTCTGTCAAAAATGGGTCAGACTACTGTATACATTTCAATGATAGGAAGTAAGATTCTTCTTAGAATGGGAACCTAGCCTTTGGCTACAAAATTAGATTACTATCCCCTTGTAATTAACATTATTAATGTATATATTTATTGAGTTTAGTTCACCCGTTAATTGATTTATTCAATTTATGGTAAGCAGGGAACATAATAAATGATTAGCCTTCTATAATTTTTTGGTACAATACCATCAAAACTCCAAGCTAATGAATGTAATACTAATATGTAGGCAAGAATGAAAAACATGGAAACACCCACAGTTTTTCTGTGCCAATCAACTAAGCTTCAACTACAAAAGCCAACATTGGACAAAACGGATGGTGAGGATATTTGTGATCAAGGACGATTTGCACAACTGGAGCGTGAAGTAGCGGAATTGAGACAGATTCTCATGGCTTCTCAATGTCAGGTATAGATAGAAAGCAGTCCACACCATGATAATTCAGTGAAGTTATTTGCTTACATTTGATATATATACATCTAGTGTGTATTTAAAATTTCTGTCACGACTTACCTCCCCTTTTTGTTTATAGGGTAAAAAACATGAATACGCAGAGAGTGGTGTTCTGTCAGTCATAGCTGAAAATCAGATTTCATGCAATGTGATTTTCCTCCTTTGTTGATTTCTTTGTATTGCATTTCTTCACATCATTTTTTATTTATGTGTCATATCAAGTTTATTTAATTGTAGATAAAAGTGCCAAATGGCTTGCCCCATAGAAAGAATGAGGTGGTTACATCGAAGTTTAAATTCGAGGGTGTCCTTCCAAGCAATGTCCCGCGTGATAATATGGTATCTTCCCCATTTTTTACTTCGCCATTTAGACATATATAACAAAAAACTTTGGGAACGTCCTCCTTTTAGTTTACAGAAATTCATTTTCTAGTCTAAACTTGAAAACTTCTATAAGGGTGCTGCAATACTTCATAGGTTATCTCATCGTTCTCCTTTTCTTTTTGCAAATTTGTGGTAGGTGCTGAGAACCAAAACAGTGGTTAGCTATTCACTAAAGAAACTGTTTCCGCTAGATACGCTGTCCACCTTTATTATATGGAATTTTTCATCTCTTTCTTCATTTGTACACAGAAACTGCAAGGGTTGATAAAGCCACCATGTAATGCGTTTCATGGTAGGACGAGGAAGATTGACGCACATAGTCAGACTCGACGCAATGTGGTTAGCTTCCTTTTTTTATATTAGTGTTTTTCTGGAATATTTACATTTACTGAACTTGCATCATGCATGGTTGCTTATGTATAGATAAGAGGAAATGAAGTCTATGTTGTTTAGCACCAAAAGATCTGTACAATTTTTAGCTGTATACCTATAACTTAGTAGTCTAATAATCTTCCACATTTCCTTCTGTTTAGGGTGGCAAAGAGGTTGTCTTGCTTTCAGTAGTAAGACCACATATTCCAGTAGGCAAAGCTATTCTTGAAAACAGTTCTCAATCTACAATAGTAGGTGGCATGACACTTGGAACCCAATGGTGTAAGGTGTTTCTAAGTGAAGTATTGCAAAGGGATGCTGCACTGATTCACCCAAATGGGGAGATGATGAAGCTGTCAGATGCACTTAAACGTTCCATTGCATGGCCAAGTTCCCTAGTAATATTTTAATTCATTGTTCTAATTATTATAGGTTATTTTTATTGCCACAGAAGTAAAGAGGTAAAAATATTTTCTTCGCAGATCAAAGATAGTGCCATTAAAAAGGCAGCACCTCACCGACCTTCCCATCAAGGTATTATTAATTGCTAGTCATTGGCTTCTGCTATGCTAAATTTGTGCTCTTGAAATTACCATGCAAAATTCTTGTATTCATCTCAGTTGTTTGTTTGTTTCCAAATGTTGCAAGATAGAAACAAATGCTAAATCATTAATTTGGAGATGCAGCTGAGCAGTTTCCTAAAACAAATGCTAAGTTGCAGGTAGAAGCTGATAGTTCAGGAAATTGAAATTGATTTCTGAAACTTACATGGAACTATGATTTTCTTCTTTTCTGTGATAATTGCTTCAACATGGAATGTGTATGCTACATTGATCCAGCTATGTACTGACCACTAGATTGATGCGATAGCGATGCTTACCGAGTATGCTGATCTTTTGGTTGCATGCTAGCACTCACTGGCTACATTTTGGAAGTGTGCGCTCAATAATGTTTCTTTGTGGGAAACATACAATAAAAACATCAAACTGTATGAGATATCTTAGCTAGTTTTGATATAAATTAAAGTATGTTGCTATCTTATTAACACAGCAGATAATTAATTCATTTTGTGTCATGTTATACAGGTCATTGACAAAGCACCTTCTGCAACTGAGATGGTAACATGGATGTGGATAGTAACATATCATGCTTTTGATCTCCAAATAGGGTAGGTTATTTGGGTATGAATGTTCGAAGGAAAAAAAATCTTGGTACACCTGGACGCATCGTTTATTTGGCTTTTGTTCATATGGGTGAAAAATGTGTGCTGCTACTATCTACGATGCAATTGGAGAAATAACTCTAATGATATGTTCGTGTCTATTTTTTCTGATTGGAAATAGCTTTAACTTTTATTGTTTAATATTCCCCCTAGAATTGTTTCACACAAATATTCCTTTGTAGGTGTTCAATTTTCAGCTCAGAGGTGATTCTAGTTGCAGTTATCCTATATCAATCAATCTCGGCTGTGTGCAGAGAACATCCTATTAAAATTAATATGTTCAACCCATTAACTAAAGAACATCCTATCATCCGAATTTAATTTGGAGGGCTCTGTTTGATGGGAAGAAGAGGTAGCTGGAAAGAAGTGGTATTTGATGGAAGAACATCGTGATGCATAATTTCCTTTGAGCTGAATCAGACATACTATGCTACTGTTTGCATCCTAAAATTGGGCGTTGCAATATGTAACTGTGAATGAAATTATTCCATTTGAACTGTTAAAACAGCAAAATGGGTAGTGGATGGCCAATTCAGACACTATCTAACCAAATTACTTGATCTCAATTTCGGCCTTCTTGTTGTATTTCTACTCCAAAAAATATCACGCACACTGTATACTGGAACGTATCAGTAGGATCATGAGATTGAGAAGCTAAAGGTTTTATCATTGGAGACGGGACAGATGCAGTTGAGATTGCGGGGAGTTGTTTCAATGTATTTGTAGTTTCCAAATAAAAAATGCTACCATGGAGGATTTGACTCGTGATCTGGTTCTTTCCATATGAACAGAAGAAAATTTCTTGTGTGTAGCAGATAATCTACAAAAATTTCAGCAAGCAAAGGCCTACGGACTCACCCTGCAGCTAGATTTATGCCTGTGCATTGTCACAGGAGCTGAAAAAAAAAATCAACGCAAGAGGAGCACGACTATGATCTACCTCATCTTAGTAACATTCTGTATCAAGCGCAATGAGTGAACCAGGCAGCACGGAAAGGATGCTTTCACTTAACAGCACTACAGACATTCATATTAACAGGATACGTACGTGTCCTCTCATACAGTTTGTTTCGTTGAAAAGAAACAACTGAACTCAATACACTTGAAGCACCTACATACCCAGAAGAAATCTAATCACCTGAATTTCGCCAGATAAGAGGTCCTGCTCATTACACACCAATTGCAATGTACTGCCAGGACTCATGACATAAAACTTACATTTCCACCATGCATGACGGTGTTGTTTTTCTTATAAAGAAGACCCGCCAGATTGACTAAAGCATGGCTTAATTTAAGGACTTTTCACACGGTTTGAAGAGTACCATTGCATTCTCAACAATCAATATTAGACCTAGTAAACATTGGCATAGAGTCCAAGGAAGCCAAAATTTTCTCTTGGGTGTAAGCTTGGAGTGCATGTTTAGAGCAAATCACATTCATTCTTCAGAAATTAACAACACATTCATGTACAAAAAAATCCTTGCTACACACAGTTCATTTCTAAAAAACAAGCTAAAAGCCTAGAGTGCTTGACAGAATTGAACAGTTCAACAGCCTTATCCAGATATTTTTTAGCAAAGTAAATTGAACTATAGTAGGTTATTAACTTCATCAAGCAAGGAGGAATATTGTAAGGGCATTCCGATTGTAACGCTGGAATATTCACAAAGTAACGACATATGACTGTAAACTCAGATCTGGGCTCAAGAGTTTGACGAAAGCAAACACAGATTAGGTACTGAAGGCTTAGCTGAAACACATGGGCACCTTGACCAATTTCTGAACTTTTTCCCGGATTGCTAAACTCAAATAACTATATATGTGATTGCTGCGCTGGGAGAGCTCCAGCTACTGTTCACAAATGGAGGACTGCCAGCTGTCCCATGTTGCCTGAGGTTCCGTAACAGCGTGTCTTTCTTTCTTTTTTAAACAGACTGCCATCACTGCAGGCGCCAACACCACTGTGCCATCTCCCCGCCGCCCAAGCCTTCCCCACCGCTTGGGCCTCCTGAAAGGATCTTGATATCGCCTAGAGGGGAGGGTGAATAGGCGTACCCTGAAATTATCGCAACTTAAAACAAGTTTATCAGCGACTTCCGGTATCTCCGAAGATGTTCCCGAAAATTCCGTATTCCGAAGAAATTTCCGGATATTTCCGGAGCTAGGAAAGTAAGCACTAATGCAGCGGAATTAAACTCCCTCTGCCAGAAACTAAAACCTCCGGTTTTAGCTCGTGTAGAGAGGACCCCCGGAACTCAGTGTGGAAAATGAGCTCGAGATGTAACCAGACTTAGTGTAGAGACTCGGTAGGTGTTTCTTAGCAGGCTCATAAAGTTCTTGCACTTCATAAACACAAACACCCAAGTAGATCAACTAAATTCACAAGTTTAACAAAGCAAATGAGATCAACCAGCAAGGAGACACGAGGGTTTTTGTCACCGAAGTTCAGATTCACCACTGTGAATCCTACATCTCTGTTGAGGAGCCCATTGAAATACGAGTCTACTCAACTCCCTTCCAATGTGCCAGGTCTTTTTCAACCACTTTCCTCATTTCCACTAGATGACTTTTTTTTCTTGCGGAGGCAAGATCACAGCCTTCACAAACTTGCCACTGCTCACCACACCTTTGGGAGCTAGCCAGCAACGCCTAGCTGTTTAGGAGGCAAGTCTCCAAGAGTAACAAATGCTTCACTTGAAACTTGATAAGGCAAACCAGTGCTCAAGGAACTTAGTGCTCTTCTAATGCTCAAGAATGGCTCCTCTCTACTACCCAACTCACTAGATCTAGCAAAGATCACACAACCTCACAAAAAAGGATTGTGAAGAGCTATTTTGGCTTTAGTTCAGCTTAGAATAGGTAGGAAACACACTAGCAACCAACCACTAAGGAGGGAGTCCCACTTCTTAAAAACTAGCTGTTAGGGTGTCAGGCCAAAACTGGAACTTCCAGTTTTTTCAAACCAACTAGCCGTTAGTGACATGTGGCATCCAAAATCGGAACTTCCTATTTCTAAAACCGGAGCTTCCGATTTTGCCACTGCTTGACTCGACAAAGTGTGTACGTGTGGCTTTTGTGTCTCTCATCAACTCACATAGGAAACTTGAGCACTAAGACTTTATCAAATGATCATGTGATGCATCACTCTTGATAGTACAGCATACCTATACTTAAGATCAACACATAAAGATAATATTCCTCCTCTTGAGCTTCATCATCATAAATCATGCCATAGTTGATCAATATATCCACTTGAGAGCTGCATCCAACTTTGTCTCTTTGATTTGAGCACTTCAACCTTGAGCTAGTAACTTGGATCAATATTCAACACATATGAATGAAACCTAATTTTAGATCACAAGTCACTTCTTCATATGACTCAATAAATATTTGATGCATCTCATTGTTATACTTGTTAAGGCTTGACTTGATACCTCAAAATCCTCCAAGCAATAGTCATTTCACCCTAGCAAAGCTCATGGCTTAAGCCACCACTTGACCAAACCTCGCTTAGTACCTCGTTGCTAATCCCTTGCTTGATTTCTTCATCCAATATCTACCACATTGAGTCTAGCTTCGTTTTGACATCAAGAATGAAACCCGCTTGAGATCATATCTTAAACTTCAGTAAGCCATTTGTAGATAACAAGCTTCTTATTTTATTTAGAGACCGAAGAATATTTCAATATCATCATGCCTCTATCTTCACCTTAATTTGCTTGTCATATATTACACATACGCATCATGGAATCACACAATATTTCTTACTTATGACATCTATCTTTTGTTCAAGTGATCTTGCAATATGAGACTATCAACCAAGCCTCAACTCATCTTTAGCACCATTGCTAGCTTTCCATGCTTAGGTGAACAATGCCATATGAACCTTTTACTACAATCTTTCCCACAAAAATTATTCACCAATAACATTACACTTGCTCACATGCTTAAGGAGTGCATTAGACCTTTAATCTAATCTAGTTGTCATTCAACCTACCAAAACCCACTAGGGGTCTAAATGCTCTTTCAGTGATTGATGACAACCTTGATTAAAAATATATCAATGAAGCTTTTGAGTGCTGAGATTTAGATATGGCTCCCCTCAACATTTGCACTGAATGAAATTCAACATTTTTGGCTTAAAAAGCCAATTTTCACATTTACAAGATAAACATGAAGCTCTCCCTAAATCTCAACATCCGTGGGGTGCAAAAATAAGTGTGTGAACAAATAACATGTGATGCATGCAACTAACAATTCACCAAATAAATAAAATAAGAGAAAGAGCTGCAGAATGCTAGGCCAAAACCAGAACCTTCGATTTTTGCCTCACAGAGCAGACTAAGACAATCTTCATCCACTAAACTTCCACACTAGCATGCAATAGAGTCTTACAAAAGTTAAATAGGTTCAACACACATAGTAAAACACATTACATAAATCTTCAAGTCCATAACGATTGAATTTATTACAGGGGCATGTTGCATCCAACAGCCTAAAGTTTTAATCCTCCACTTCTTCTCCCCCTTTGTCATCCATCACCACAAAGGATCCTGGGGGCTTCTCTTTCAGCTTAGATGAACAATGTCATATGTCACACTTGTTCTTTTCACCATATGAGCCTTTTACTACAATCTTTCCCACAAAGATTATTCACCAATAACATTACACCTGCTCATATGCTTAACAAGTGCATTAGACTTTTAATCTAGTTGTTATTCAACCCACCAAAACCCACTAGGAGCTTAGATGCTCTTTCACCTCCGCACCTCTCGTGCGGAGCTGACGCTACCCAAGCCTCCCTCGGCTTCTCTAGCAGCACGCGCGCCCTCTGGTGGGCACCCACGCGGCCTCGCGCCGGAGTGCCACCGCGGATGCCAGCGCGCATCGGGGCCGGCACAAAGCCATGCAGTGGTGCTGGTGAAGGGCTGCGTTGCCATGCCTGGAGGCAGAATCGCACTACCCCGACCTCGCCGCCCACGGATCCACGTGCCGCACCTCGGGATGGCGAACGACGCGTACGAGGGCAGCAGCAGCCGCCATAGAGCACAGGAGGGGAACGGTCAGCTGTAGCCATTGCGTGCGAGGTCGGTGGCGGCCATGGGAGTAGAGGGGGGAGGGAGAACGATCGGCAGCGGGGTGGCTCAACGGTGGGGGCGAAGCGTGCAAGGCCAGCCACGGCCACGGGAGTACATGGGGAGGGGGATGGCCGGCGAAAGGGAGGCCGGAGGGTGAGGGCGGCGTGTGCGAGGACGCTGGCAGTGAGAGAGGAGGGAAGACGATCAAGAGGGACCGCAGCCCCGAGCACGCCAATGCACCACTTTGCCAGGCCGCCGCCACCGTAGGTGCCAGCGCCGTCATGACATTTCCCCGCTGCCCAGGTCTCCCTCGCCGCCTGGGCCTCCCCACCTCCCGTCGGTGCCGCCGCTGCCCAAGCCTCCCCGGGCTTCTCCGGCCGCACGCGCGGCCTCCGGTGGGCACCTACACGTCCTCACGTCAGAGTGCTGCCACAGACGCCCGCGCGTGTCAGGGCCGCCACCTGAGGCGCGTTGGGGCCGGCCCATATCGCCGGCTCACATGCTCTACGGGCATAGCGAAGCGCGCCGTTCTTCCTAGTTAATCTTGTCAACGGTTGCCATAGATTGTGTACAGCACCCGATTGGCGCAAAAAAAAAAACTGAGGAAACAAATCAGTGCAGGCAATTAATGTTTTGGCGAGCAACTGCAATGTAATCAAATAATCACACACATACCATTCAGAGATGAACGAAGGATGCCTTTATATATGTGCGAAAAAGTTGTGCATGAATTCCCCCAATGTACAGAAAAGTAACAGAGAAGCGCAAAGATGGTTATTAGCTCAACCAAGACAACGTCACGTACAGCAAGGAATAATGAGCATGAAGGACTAAATGGAAAACTACTTGAAAGAACAGGACCTCTCACATGTACCATCCTAAACAAATGCACAGTGCACCACGTAAACATATTTGAACGGATCGGCCATGAACATACATCGGATGGCACGTGGAAAGGAAGAAAACGGAGGGAGGAGCGGAGCACCAAGGAACGTCGGAAAAAAAATGGCGGGCGACCGTTATTTCCCTCGAGAAAAAAAAAAGGCGGGCGCTTCGTGGCGGGAATCGGAGAAAGCGCGCGCGCGGTGAAGGGAGCGCCACCGGCGCCGCCGCTTCTTCACCTTTCTATCCTACACTGCTCTATAAATAAGCAAGCCCTCCTCCGATGGATCCATCCCATCCCAGCCATGGCGCCCATTATCCCGCCGTCCTCCGGTTCCAGCGGCAGCGAGGACGACACCGCCACCGTCGTCGTCATCTCATCCGGCTCTGAGGTGTCCCTGCCCGCGACCGTCATCGCCGTGTCGTCGTCCCCGTCCTCCGGCGCCACCGTGCGAGCGTCGACCGACGGTGACGAGGCCACGAGCCGGGCGAGATGCTCGCCGCGGCGCCGGCGTCCGTCCCCGCTGCCCTCCGCTGCCGCGTCGGTCGTCGGGGGACCGGCCGTCACTGTCGCAGCCTTATCCCAGAGGCGCGGCGACGAGGCCACGGGGCGCCCGAGATGGTCGCCGCGGCGCCGCCGTCCGTCCCCGACGCCGTCCACTGCCGCATCCATCATCCGTCCACCGGCCGTCGCAGCCTCATCCCATAGGCGCGGCGACGAGGCCACGGGGCGGCCGAGATGGTCGCCGCGGCGCCGGCGTCCGTCCCCGCAGCCGTCCACTGCAGCGTCCATCATCCGTCCACCGGCCGTCACGGTCGTTGCAGCCCCATCCGACGAGAGGGGCGGCGACGAGGCCACGGGGCGGCCAAGATGGTCGCCACGGCGCCAGCGTCCGTCCCCGCCGCCGTCCGCTGCGGAGTCCGTCGTCCGTTCACCGGCCGTCGTCACCATCGCCGAAGCCCCACCGCCGTACGCGTCCGCGTCCTTCTCCGCCGTCAGTACACCGGTCGCCGCAGCCCCATCCTACGAGGTCAGGGGCGGCGATGAGGCCACGATGCAGCCGAGGAGGAGGAGGGCGGTCAAGAGGAAGTACGACCAGTGGAGCCTCGCAGACGAGCTCGAGTTTCTCACCACCTTGGTCGACCTCCGCGAGGCAAACAGAGAGGAGATCCCCGCGGCCTCGTTGATTCGCGACGAGCTGCGCGGCGGCAATCGTGCGTTCAGCCGCCGTGACCTGATTGTCACGGAGGTCACTGAAAAGATGCGCAACCTCAAGGACCAGTTCAAGAACGCTGTCGCCAAGGTCGCAGCAGGCAACGGCGGCGGCAACAACCGCCGGACCAAGTTCGACAACCACAGGGAGCTCTACGAGTTATCCCTCAAGGTGTGGCCGGAGCTAGCCCGCGGCCTCTGATGGGCTCCTTGGCTGTTGCATTCATCTAGTAGCAGTACCAGCAGCTAGTCTCCCCTGAGCATCCATGTTTATTTCAAGTACCGTGTGTCATCTATATGTCGAGCCAATCAAAGCTATCTTATGTGTCTTAATTTTGGGTATCAATATAATGCAAGTATCAACTCTCTTAGTCTCTGATGCATATGTGTTAAGTGGATAAATTTGTTGTTATGTTCCCCCATCCTCCTACAAAATTCTCTTCCAGATTGCCTACTCTCTTTTAGCTTTGATTGAGGATTCGAGGTGATTTTTGATAATTTTTGCAGGATATCTAATGGAATGAATTAGATTCAGGAAATTGGCCATTATCACCTCTCAACTCTTATGATTCAGAAAATTATCCATCACTGCTGGCGGCTACCTTTGCTCCTTCATGTCGAGTTGTTATATGTATGGGCCGGAGTTCGTATCAGCGTGCGCAGGTGCAGGCCTGTTGGGCCATGCCACCTCTAGTTTGGATGAAGAGATGGGCCGGAACTAGCTTTTGGTTGGCGACCTCTCGCTCGGCCTGTGTCGTGACTTGTGTCCTGCAGGAGGAAAAAGGACGGGCCTGGGCTCCAAAGGTGGTTCCTGCATGCAGGTTTTCGACCGTGAAAAAAAAGAAAGAAAATGGTGGAGATAAGAGGGGTTCGGCCTAGAGGGCAAAATGGTGGCCTTCACGTGAAGGCAAAAGGGGGGTTTGCTAGGGTTTATTTGTTAGCACATAGCAGGCTAGTTAGTGGGTTAAATTTAGGATTAGCCTAGGTATTAGGTTTAGTTTGGATTCAAATTTGATTTGAATCCAAACTACACATCGTTGTTACGTTTTCATGCTGAAGAGAAATGCCCGCAAGTGCGTTCATCTTTAATTTCTTTTTGCTAGTAATTTCCTACAGATAGTGATAAGCGCGTGCCCCATAATGGTATACATAGCCATTACCCACCCTTGTTCACAGTTGCAATCGAAGCATTTGATCGCAATTTTCATTATCATAATGCATTCAATTGATTTTGGCTATATATGTTGGTTTCATGAGCAAGGTGCAAATCAGTTTGTAGGCTTCACAAGCCCATTTGAGCATTATTGGCCCGAGGCCTCCAGCACAACCACTTGATTTACACTTATTTCTACCAGATGCAGTCATGGGCTTCATTGATTGTTGGATCAAATTATATTTGTTGGGCTGGCTACTGTGTACCGCGAATGGAAAATCCATCGAACTGAGAACACGGATCCATGGTCATCAACGAGAATTAAAGTGGAGTATACAATAAATTTTCAAATTACTCCCTCCGTTCTAAATAAATTATAAGTCATTCTAATTTTCATGAAGAGCCAAACTATTTTATATTTGATCAAAATTATAGAAAAAATCACAAAAATTTATGGCACCTAATAGCTATATGAAAATATATTTAACGAAGAAATTAGTTGTACTTATTTGGTATCATGAATATTAGTACTTTATTGTATAAATTTGGTCCAACTTAAGATATTTTGACTCTCCAAAAAAGTTAGAATAACTTATAATTTGAAACGGAGGGGAGTAGTCAGTGCAACTTAAGATGGCAGTATCGATGTATCGCACCTGTATTACCCAAATTCGCAGCTACTTGCAAGCAAGTATATATAATTAAGAAGATGAATAGGCTGCTGAGCAGTGTTACTTGCACAAGTGTGAAAAACTTGTCGAAATAAAAGATGGATTCAGACGGACGGGTGTTAGTCAAAAGAGATAGAAGGTTGGCAGCATTTTGTTTGTTTACATTGCTACGTGTTCTGTTGTCAATGTGGTTAGGCACGTGTAGGTTGTACGGTGAGGGCCGAATGACTGAACCGGCAAAGCAGGTAGATGATGCGTGCAGTCAAGTTTCTCCTCCTCTTTTCAGCACTGACCGAGTACAATAATCTGGATCATATTCTTTCTGTATAAACTAGTTAGCAATATTGTTTAGAAGCAACTAAACACTCAGTGACAGATAATGGCTGTACTACTGCATATATAGTCTACTCTAGTCTCTAAATAGCAGTAGTACATTAGAAGCAACCAATTACGTGGCACTGCTGAATGCTGATCCATCATTGAGGAATCCTAATTCTAGTTCTAGCCAACTGTAGCAGTCGACTGGATTGCATGCATGCATATAGGCATTATTTATGTGTGATGCTCTCGATTTGACTGGAGCTGATAATATAATTAAGATGTGACGAGATTATCGACAGATTGCTGACTGATGGTGACTGATGATGTTGAACTTGAACATATATAGCTATTCCGTTCCATGTACTTCAATTCGGATCGGACGTCTCCAACAATCTAGCTCTAGGTTAGTAGAACTAATTTTTTATTCATTGAACAGTGCAAAAGATAAGAGACTCGCTAGGAGTGAAGAGATAATCTCATTTATTTCCTGATGCATCTTCCCTCACAGCACAACATTCAAAGATTTCTTTTAAGAGCAAGTATAATAAGGGGCTATAAGCTGACTGAATACTGACGTGGAGGAGAGAGAAGAGGTGAGAGAGGAGAAACGGACTATAAGCTTACAGCCGACTTTGGGCACAGGAACCAAGAAACTTATGTGAGAATGACTTGTGGGCCATGTATTAATGGTGAAGAGCTAACCATGTACGAGTGGGCTAGGAAAAGGTCGAGAGAAACCTTGCAGCCCGCTTGCTAGCTGGGTTATTAAACTTGCTCTAAATTTATCAGCTTAGAGCTGGTACTGCTAGCTCGTTGGAGTCGTTGGAGACGCTCTTAAAGTCACCGATCCACGATCGTAATTAATGGCTCCAGTGGATCGACTTGACCGATGTTATATGTAAGCCAGCAGTAGTATCTTCCTTCACGTGCAGGCCTCTGTACCCTGCTACCGCTATATATACTTGTGCTAATTTTGTGCCCTACACTTGCGCTATTAAAATATTGGATGTAGCCGGACCATTTGGCAGCACAAAATGAATTTTTGATCATTCAAAAAAATGTATGGAAATGAAAAATATAACTGGAAATGCAAGTCACACCTGTCAAATACTGTGCAAAATGAAAATGCAATGTATCCATTATCATGTAAAATCTCCCCTAAATATGTAGTGCATTCCAAAAATGAAACAACTAACCGTGTTGTACTGCAACGCCGAAAGAAGCGATCGTGATGAATCAAAAGGAACTGATGGAGCTACATTATATTCTTTAGTAAAAGAGAGAGAGAGAGAGAGAGCAAGAGGGCCCCAATTATTTACATAGTCCTGTTGATTGTTGACTTCATTGGGGAATCTCAATCATCCACACCAGTACTTTATGCCTAAGTGGTTGGTTACTGTACAATGATCGATCACAGTCCATGCGTTGTATATGCATATATGATCCAAATCACATTATTACTGATCATACGTGATGTAGCCCCAATCTGCAAGTTGCTTCTATAAAATAAAATGTACTAGTAGCATACTCCATCGGCCCATTTATTTGGTCTCCACATGTCGACCATTAAACAAGTGTGATCGATCTGCATCGATCTGATATGTGATTCTGGATGCATCCTGCCGCTGCAGATGGAAGCAATCATGTGTAGTGGTTTCGGTTGGGATCCATCCATCCATCCATCCATATTCCTTAAATCTGGCACCAAAGTGCTGCAAAAAGCGGAGGGGAGGAGAAAGATATCCTGGCGAGGGTGGTATGATCATCGATGTGGACAAGGAGGCTCCTTGGCCGCATCACTAGTGTGCTGCGTTGCGTGCATGTAGAACGCTTTCAAACCAAAAAAACATGGACAAGATGCCAAAAATGGGGAAAAGCGCAGGCGCCCATGGGCCAAAAGCAACCAAGGAGCCTACCGACCTGAACATGATGCACGCACAACCTGGCAAAAGGCGCTGCCTACTCTAATCTCATCTCTCAGCAGTATTAATTTGTTCTCCCGGAAAAAACATAGCACTGACACAACGAGTTGCTATATGCTCCGATCGAACTGTAATCTTGTTGCATGCATTTAGGGTCAATTTGGCAGGACTCCGTCTAGTGGAGTGGTTTTTCTGTTGGAGCTGAAGCTGTTTTGAAAAACGTTTAGCAAAATAGCTTCACCATGTTTTCATGAATGGATTGAAGGTGTCAAATGTTGATATATGATTTGATTGTTTAGCTGAATTGTATGTTCCCTTGCATTTATAATTTTAGTTCATGTAAATTAAAAAAATAAATAGAAATATTTTCTAGATCTCATCTTTTAGACGGTTTGTGTCTTTGTGATGGCCATATCTTTGCTCATTTGCAATTACTAGCTAGTGGTTTTTACAAAAGATGAGGCATAGTCCTCAGCATTAATAGTAGTGGTTTTTACAAAAGATGAGGCATAATCCTTGCATGAACCTTAGAAGCCAACATAATGCTCATGATGATCCAGAAAGAAAGATCACCCTTGCAAGGTCATCACGGAATCTATCCATTGCCCGATCATTTGATTCTGAAGTTGATGTATCGCTTGCATTTTGGGAAGGAAGATGTCTTGCATATCTTGATGGTGGGCACATAATCAAGATTCTGATTACATTTGCAAAAATGTTTATCTTGTGCATTGTTCACACGAATGAAGTTATAGAGGCACATGGTTTGCAGCAATGATCATCATTTGCTTCTCCAATGGAAAAGTCAGCATCTTGAGAAGTACTCTCCATTTTATTTTCAACACTCCAAAAGCACACTCTACCACATTACCAAGACTTGAATGCAAATGATTAAAGAGCTCATGCGCACCACTTGGAGCAGAACCCCTCCTCAATTCTGGCACATGGTACCTTGCGCCCTTGTATGGAGCCAAGTAGCCAGGTCTGTTTGGGTAACTAGCATCAACATTGTAATATTTTCCTAAGCACACATGTAAAATTATACGAGCTGCATTCTAAATATGTCCATGTACACACTTATGACAACTATAACAGAATATGAACATACCTACAAGAGGGTGCGGGAATTTGTCATAATCTGCCTTAGTGCATGGAACAACACATTGATGTCATGCATAGATCCAGGCTACCCAATAGATGCATATGCAAATCGCAAGTCAAAATCAACAACAGCAAGAACATTTAGTGTCACTTTGCCACTTCGGCCAATATATCTTATGAGGCCATGAGGAGGTGGTGTTGTCAAAATGTGAGTACCATCTAGTGCACAAATGCAATCTTTGAAGTGTGGCATCATCCTACGATCATTACTGATCCTTGAGTGTGTAGTACTGAAGTTAGGATCAATAGGTCTTATGTAGTCCTTACACATACCCACCACACAATTCAAAACCTCCTTGAATTTTCTACCGATGGTCTCTGAAGAATAGTTGAATATACCATCAATAGCACTGTTCAACATACCTTGGCCACACACAAGTAGGAAAAATAGCAAGTGATTCTATAGAATTAATGTGAACAGATGACTCAAAAACATAAGAACTCGCTAGCAAATCATGCAGCTGGTAGAATAGATGTGGGTCCATCCTGAACATCTTAAGGCTCTGTCCTGGAGTCTGAAGTTTTTCCATAGTCCAACCAAAGCCACTCTGTGACGGAGTTCTATTCCCATTTTTATCATGACATGTCAAGAAATATTTGGAAGCAAGAACAACAGTCATAAATTGAATATTTTGAGCACCCCTCAACAATGCAAGAGTTTTCACAATCCATTCATCACCATCAGAAGCACTATCATCAGTCTCATGAGAAGAATTATTAGATCTGTTCATTACACAGATCTGTTCATTACACAAAGAACAATCATTAAAATAGTATCATTATTACAAGTCCAAATAGTAGCAGTGGATAGTCATACAGAGCCTGCAAATTATTACAAACCATTAAACTAGAACCATTCGAAGCAACAAATAAATAGTACTAATTGCAAGGATACAATGGTTGCCAACACCCAGAAATGCTCTACTTAGGTACATCATTTCTAGTCATCCACTCATGCTTTCTAGTCAACCAATCAAATCTCTCTTTAGGTGTGTCCAATGTCATGAACATCTCTCTTTCAGCCTTTTTGGTAAAAACAAGAGATGCAATGAAATGTTCATTTGTTCCTGGAACAGCACCACATTCCTTCACCAATACCATGACATTCTGGATAGAACAACCAGATTTGCCCTCCCTCCTTGCAATGGACTCACAAGATGCAGTTGTTCGCTCATTCATCTCTACAATCTTGCCCATTTGTTCTTGAAACCAAAGACCTGCACTTGTCTTAGGTTTCTTTCCCTTCTTGTTATCAACCCCTCTACCTCTCTTCCCTGTCACACAAGTAGGTGTCACCTCCTCCGGTTCACTGTCATCGACATTGTCAGCTTCATCTTCATCATCAAGGTTAATGGGAGAAGCATCACAATCCAAATTTGTTTGAGAAGGTCTTACACCACTAGAAAACTTTTCAACGGCTCTAGCTCCGGAGGGCTTCTCGCTAGGAGCCGTTTCATTTTTATCCCTTTAGCTCGGCTCCAGCAAAAATAGCTCCAGGAGCCGTTTTTGGAGCTCTACCAAAGAAAGAAATCTCCATTGAAAATGTGTAATGCGGCTCCTTTGCATTTTCATCTCCTTGCATTTATTTGTATATATAATTAGTAGGGGGGGAATGCCTAGACAAAAGCGCCGTGTACACTCTCCCTGCGGGTATGCAAATTTATATGATACATTTTAGTTTTGACCACCGATAACCCTTTGAATATTTAAATTGACTTTTGGAAAATGGTATGGCCAGATTCGTTCCAAATAGTAGTTTGAAAATATTACGATTTGTTACATTTTGAATGTGTTCAATATTTATTAATTTATAGTCAAAGTATTGTCTCGCTACTTAGCTGTTTCGCTATCTAAAATAACAATTATTTGAAGCCGAAGGGAGTGGCATACAATATAATAGTCAGTTTGCTACGGACTCGCGGGCGATGTTCACATGCAGTAGCGACTCTGACTCTAGCTGTGTGGATTGATCGATGACCTGCAATGCAACATCGATGATGCATATCGAGGGGCTGACTCTGACTCCATCACTGGTCAATGCATTTGCAAGTGCGTGAGGAGCAGCACCGTACACACTCGGACGACAGGTGAAACGGAAACGCAAATAGGGAGAGCAACGCCGTGCTATAAAAAATTTCTTGTAGTGGGGCCATGCCCCGTGGGAGCTCTTTGTTTGTGAACTCAAATTTCTTTGCTCTCTAGTACTCTACGCGAGGGAGGAGAGCTAGGCCATGTTTAGTTACTCCCAACTCCCAACTTTGACACTATGCAAAAAGAAGATTCCCCATCACATCAAACTTGCGGTACATGCATGGAATACTAAATGTAGATGAAATTAAAAACTAATTGCACAGTTTTGTTGTACTTTGCGAGACGAATCTTTTGAGCCTAATTAGTCAATATTTGGACAATAATTCACAAATACAAACGAAACGCTACAGTGTGCTACAGTGCTGTAACAGTAATTTGGCACCTCCCAAATTCCCCAACTAAACACGGCCCTAGAGTTTGCATGGGTGCGTGTGCCCTGGCTGGTCCGACGGCGAATCCCGAGGAAGCTAGCAAAGCAAGCGAGGCTCCAGCTCCATGTCCATCTCCAGGCCCAGCCTTCTCCTCCTTATAATTTCACGTGCACGAGAGTCCACGGACTGTTTGTTGCAGGAAGTATTTTACAGCGGCGGCAGCCCCAACACGCGCAGTCTCATCCTCCTCATCCCACGCAACGCAACGCGACCCCAGCGTGTCTTCCCAAGTCTGCATGGCCGCGTCGGCGTGTGCACGCATGACCTCTCTCTACTCCACCAAACTACTTACTCCTAATATAAAAATAAACAATAAGCTCCATCAACAAGGTCAAACACTAGTTGTTCATCCCTGTGCCGTCATAGCAAATCTTATGCCACTTCTTCCATCCACTCCTTTCCCTGAATTCCCGTTACAAGTCAATGCAAATTAATTCATTTCTTTTCTTTTCTGTTCATTCCTTTCCTTTTCTTTTGCATGTAATGAGTCAAGTATACAGTACTTTGATGATCCGAATGGGAAAACAACAGCATGCATATTGCTGCGGCCTTGTTGCCTTTACGTACTTGTAGTGCCTGCTCATTGCTCTTTCAACAATTAAAGGCTTTAATTTAGTTGTGCCGGTTGAGTTCCACTAAGGAATGCTCAAGTCTCACTTTTGGGGCCATTTGTCAGGATGTGTTTCTGCGGGTGGCCAGGCCTAACCAAACCAATCATGCAGGGTGATACATCACGTACATGTTGGGTGGAATCCTTCCAAACGCCAGCGCCAAACCAGAGCCATAGACCACGTCGTCGTGGTTATAGCTAGCTAGCTAGCTACTGCTTCGTCTCATGGAATATGGAACATGATGGAGATGATGATGGATATCCACCACGAGGACGATCGAGGCACGCCAATCATCGATCCATCTCATGGAATATGGATCGTCCGTTCCCTTGCTTCGTCTGCAGCTGCCATGCATCTGCAACAGTGAAGCGACTATGCTGTGTGGTTCAATTCGTACGGGCCGGGCCGGGTCCCATATCAAGATCCCATCATATAATAAGCCTTTCGATCCCATTGTTTACCATTCACACCCCATTAGTACATTTCATTGTTGAATAAGTACAATGTTAGTATGAAAATTCGCCCTAAAATAATGTTAGTATGAAATCTCGTTTCTGCCACACATTTGAGAGGAACAAATGCAAGTGCCGCAAGCAGCATCCCATCAGCTCATCATAAAAGCCACTAGAAGCGGCAGGTAGGCGTGAACGTGATTAGGCTTAATCACCAGGCATCACCTCACCATCATGGATGCGATGGGATGGGATGCAATGCAACGCAATTAATCCACATGTGTGAACAGTGAAGGAGGTGCCGACCAAGATGGTGATGCTGATCGAGTCCGCCAATGGCCATGGCCATGGCCGCCCTGATCAATTCATTTCGTCAGAGGTGATGAGACTGATCCACAGGGCGCCGCGCGCAGCCTTCCCCTCCCACTAGTGCCCGAGGGAGGGAAAGCCTGCTCTGCTCTGCTCCTCTCATCCTCATCCACCCTCGCATTGTTTCGTCTTTCGTAGCCGCTACCTACATTAGGAACGACGCAGCAGCCTGAGGTGCTCTCCTACCTAGCTTAGCTACAACCATAACTGCCTATTAATCCTGTTTTTGGAAAACGTACTACTCCAGGAAATGCACGCATAACATAATGGAATGAAACCGTCCAAAGTAGTATCTTGTTCTTTTTCACAAACCATATTTTGCTTGGTTACCAAAGGGCTTAACAACTCCTAAAAGAGATTAGAAACCGTCCAAACGAGCCAAGTGGAATCTTTTCCTTTTTAAAATCCCTGATAGGACCAGAAGTCAGTGGCCGTGAGCCCTGTTCTAAGAAGCCCGAAAAGTTTATGTTTTCCGAACCAGAATATGGTTTTGTTTTTCGTGGCAGCACTGTGTAGATTTTTCTTTTGATCAAAGCACTGTGTAGAATATTGGCCTGTGTCAGCTGCTGAATGTTGATCCCAGTGGGAAAAGGAGGGGAATCTTGAGGTTGCAGTTTCCCAAGCTTGGCGACGATCATCATCATCATCATCAGTTTCCCAAGTTACCAATACCAAATACAACCCGGAGAGACGACGACGACGACGATCGAACAGGAATTTCCGAATAATAAATGTTGGGGTTGGGGGGGGGGGGGGTGGGGGGGGGGGGGGGGGTGTTACGATACGATTCGAGCTTCGTCAGAGTTCAGAGCGAGCTTTGGGACGCGACTGCGAGTAGGTCCGTCCACAGATACTGCGAGCGGCTCCCTGCTTCTCTGCTTGCAGCTTGCTGTATACAATAATTGCGTCTCTCTCTCTCTCTCGCTCTAGCTCAGTTGAGAGGAGGATCGATAATAATAAAATAAATAAACAAACAATAATTAAGAGAGTGAGTCGTCGTCGTCGGAGCAGTACTTAGTCGAGCACAGAGAGAGCACCCAACGCAACAGAGTAGTGTAGCTCAGAGAGGTCCTCCCTACTAGGCAGGCTCCCCTCCCTCTTCCTTCTCTCCCGGGATTCCCTTGCTATGCCATTGCCTTGCCATGTGATGCTCCTCTCCTTCCCTTCACCTGCATATTATTATTAGCAGCCGCAGCAGCAGCGCGCAGCAATTAAGAGCACCACCAGCAAGCAGCAGGCCAGTTGCAGCTCGCCACCTTCCTTCCTCTCCGCTTCTTCTTCTTCTTCTGCTTCTGCTCCAATCAACGACGAGAAGGAGGAGGAGATGGGGACGGGGTGGCGGAGGGCGCTGTGCACGTCCGTCCAGCGGGACGACGGCGATGCCAAGAACAAGAAGCGCCGCCCGCACGACGCTGCCGGTGGAGGTGGAGGCGGATTCTTCTCCGCCGTCAAGAGCGCCGCCACCGGCAACAGCAGCAGCAACCCGTCGACGCCCACCCTGCGGTGCCGGACCAAGCCCCTGCAGCAGCCGGCGGAGGCCGCCCCCGTGACGCCGCCCTCCGCGCCGGCGCCCGCCAGGAAGCACCGGATGCCGCTGCTCCAGGCGCTGTCGGCGCCGGCCTCGCCCAGATCCCCTTCCAGATTCGCGCTGCTCAAGGCCTCGCTCCTCCCGTCCAAGGTCGGTAGCATTTCCTTTCTTATTCTTCTTCTCTTGATCCAAGGCTCTCTCTCTCTGTGTGTGTGTGTGTGTGTGGACTTGACTAGAACTAGAAGTTTGGTTGGGGAAAGCAAGCAAGCAAGCAAGCAAGCAAGCCGATGTGAATGTGATGAACTGAAGAATAAACTTGCTTAGCCCAGCAGCAATGAGAGCTTGTCTTTTGCCTTGCCCTTGGCCGGTGGCGATTGGTGATCCCCATCTCCATTCTCTAGAAACCAGCAATCATTGCCGCCACCCTCCCCTGTTTTGTCCTAATCCTCCTCCCCCTCTCCCTTGAGATTCTTCCGCTCCACCTTGTGATGATTGAGCAATTATTATTATATCATCGTCCTCACCCACAGCTGCTGCAGCTTTTCCAATCACCTTTGTTTTTCCTTGCCACCTTCCTTTGCATCTCAGAGAGATTGCCTGTGATTTCTTTCTGACTGTGAGGATCTATCTTCTCTTCTTTCTACACTGGCTAGATTAACAACACCCAGCAACCTTTTCCTACTTCTTTCTTCCATGGATTGGATTTTGGATCTCATCTCTCCCCCATTCTCCATTTTGGAAGAAAAAAATAAAAATGCTACACTAGAACACCTAGGAAGGAGATGGATTGTGGTGCTCTCTAGTACTGTATTGTACACTTTTAGTAGCAGCAGCAGGATGCAAATCCCCTGCTTTTCCTTGTGCCGAGTGGAAGAAAGGGGAAAAGAAAGAATGAAAAAGCTGAAGGTGGAGCCTAGAGCGCAAAAAGATGGATCCAATCAGATCAGAGCAGCTTTAGCACGAGGGATTTTGGTTTCAGTACTCCAAATGATCCTACTGCTACTGCCCAAAAAGTCCCATCTTTTCCCTCATCCCAACGTGGCTTTCCTCCTCATTTCTTTCTTTCTGCCAAATTTGTTTCTTCATTATTCTCTGTACTCATTCTGTTTCAATCAAATTTACAAACAAAATGTGTGATTTTGTGATCTATATGAAGAATCAAATCTTTCAGCTGCTCATGGTTGGAATAAACAAATGATGTGTGCAGGCCCGGTGCGGCGTGTGCTCCCGCGGCGTGAAGAGCGGCGGCAGCTCGGCGGTGTTCACGGCGGAGTGCTCCCACGCCTTCCACTTCCCCTGCATCGCCGCCCACGCGCGCTCCTCCTCCGCTAACGGCGTCCTCTCCTGCCCCGTCTGCGCCGAGCCATGGCGCCAGGCGCCCTTCCTCGCCTCCCTCCGCCTCCACTGCTCCTCCTTCCACGACGACAACAAGCGTCGCGCCAGCGGCGGCAGCGACGGCCGCAAGACGCCGCCGCCGCCGCCATCCTCCAAGCTCTACGACGACGACGAGCCGCTGCTGGCGCCCAAGGCCGCGGCCAACGGCGGCGGCTTCAACCCGATCCCGGAGGCCGACGAGGACGACGAGGAGGAGGAGCAGGGCGCCGCCGAGTTCAGGGGCTTCTTCCCGCGCCCCAGGACGACGTCGGGGCTCGCGGTCACCGTCGCGCCGGAGGCCGCGCTCGTGTCGACGGGCCGGCGGCACGGCAAGTACGTGGTGGCCGTGAAGGTGAAGGCGCCCGGGCTGCGGTTGTCGTCGGCGTCCCCGCGGCGCGCGCCCATTGATCTCGTCACCGTGCTGGACGTGAGCCAGGGCATGATGGGGGAGAAGCTGCAGATTCTCAAGCGCGGGATGCGCCTCGTCGTGGCCTCTCTTGGCCCCGCCGACCGCCTCTCCATCGTGGCATTCTCCGGCGCCGCCAAGCGCCTGCTGCCGCTGCGCCGGATGACGAGGCAGGGCCAGCGGTCGGCGCGCCAGATCCTCGACCGCCTCGTCGTCTGCGCTGCCGCCGCGACCACCCAGGGGCAAGAGCAGGGGCCGGGGCAGCAGCAGAGCGCTTGCGTCGGCGACGCGCTGCGCAAGGCCACCAAGGTGCTCGAGGACCGGCGCGACCGCAACCCGGTGGCCACCGTGATGCTGCTCTCCGACACCCAGCAGCAGCAGCAGCAGCGGGATCAATCGACGACGAGGAAGCAGTTTGGGCGGCCAGCCATGGCTGCTCCGGCGACGCGGTTCACGCACGTGGAGATCCCCATCGGCGACGCGCCTCCCCTTGTCCGGCCCGAGGAGGAGAAGGAAGAGCCCCCGGTGGAACACGCGTTCGCCAGGTGCCTTGGTGGGCTGGTGAGCGTGGTGATGCAGGATGTGCAGCTGGAGCTGGTGTTCCTGGCGGGGGAGATCACGGCGGTGTACTCGTGTGGCCCCGGGCAGCAGGCGGTGGCGCTGGCCGGCGGAGGCAGCGGCGGCGCCGGGGTGAGCGTGCGGCTGGGCGAGATGTACGCGGAGGAGGAGCGGGAGCTGCTGGTGGAGCTGCGCGCGCCGCTGCAGCAGCAGAGCCACCACCCGCACTCGCTGTCGGTGCGGTGCGGCTACCGCGATCCGGCGTCGCAGGAGGCGGTGCGCGGCGCGGAGCAGCCGCTGCTGCTGCCGCCGCTGGCACAGAGCGAGAGGTCGTCGCGGCGGCTGCACGACCTGTTCGTGGTGACGCGGGCGGTGGCGGAGTCGCGGCGGCTGGCGGAGCTGCAGGACCTGGCGACGGCGATCCACCTGCTGTCGTCGGCGCGGGCGCTGGTGCTGCAGTCGCCGCCGACGCAGCAGCGGGAGGAGCTGGTTGGCAGCCTCGACACGGAGCTCAGCGACATGCAGTGGCGGCGCAGCCAGCAGCAGCAGCATCGGCATCAGCAGGAGGACGACCAGCAGCCGCTGACGCCGACGTCGAGGCGCGGCAGGAGGCCGGACGGGGAGGCGGCGGCGACGACGCCCGTGGGGACGCCGCGGTCGGGCGGTCCTGGCGGCGAGCCGCTGACGCCGACGTCGGCGTGGCGCGCGGCGGAGCAGCTGGCCAAGGTGGCCATCATGCGCAAGTCCATGAACCGGGTGAGCGACCTGCACGGCTTCGAGAACGCGCGCTTCTGATCGCCGCCGTGCCGTGATTGAGTGCCTGTAATTGAGTTTGGTTTCGTTTTGTTTAGCCTTTTTGGATGGATGTTCTTTTGCCTTGTGAATTGAGATGAGAATCAAACAGAAAGAGGAGACGAGCCCGCCGCCGCCGGAGTGTGGCGGACGGCGGCTAGTAGAACATGAACACTTGAACAGAGCAGTCAGCAGAGCTGCTCTTGTTATTACCAACCCCTTTATATGGATTATTATGATGACGATTAATCAAGTCAAATAGGATGGATGGTTTCTTTCTCGAGAACATTGCGAAAGATCGTTATGGAATAGCAGACTGAGAATATTGTTGCTGTTCGTTGCTTGTTGCAACAGAAGATTAGAGAAGGCAGAGAGATAACAGATAATAACCAAATGTTTGATCATTCAGTGATGCTCATAACTGATGAAGGTCTGAAGTGAAACATGAAAGGGAAGGGGAAGCACTGCTGACTGCTGTGCTGGCTGCCTGATTCAGTGATACATGCTCATCATTCAGTCATGGTCTTCTGTTGCACACAGTGGCAAGTGTGTGTGTGATTCTAATTCTACAGAGGCAGCAGAGTGGCCAGCTGCAGGTGATCAGGCAGATCGATCAACCATCTCCATCATTTCTTGCTACCAGCTAGCTAGCTCACCATCTGATCCTGATCCATCATGGAGGTACGGTCAACATGCATGGCCATGGGAGCTTCTCACCTCTCCTCGTCGGTGTGCAATGCATTGGGAGGGATCAAAAGCCAAGGAGCAGCAGGGGAGATAGAAGGAGGTCTGCTGCCAAACACCTTCGTCACGGATTGGATTGAACTTGAACTTGCTATATACATCGCTTGGGATCCATATCACCTTCGTGTCAATGTTCCATCACAAAAAAAACAAGCTATGGTCATTTCACGAGGTCAAGATCACCCTATCCTGCAAATAACTGCATATGTATAATTTTTCTTATTAAAAAATAACTACTTATGTAGCGCTTTGGCGTGGAGCCAGGGATGTCTTCATGCTCTGCTACAAGCTCAAGCCCATCGTCACTATCGTGTATAGCTCCATTTCAATTTATTCTACATTGCTAAATTACTGTAGCAACTTTGACCGTTTATTTTCCCCCTACAAAACCTTTATAAATACTTACAAGACTTTTTTTTTTGAGAAAAAGACATATGGTAAAAATTGCTACAGCACCTTGCCTGTCATGATCCATCAGCACACAGCTTGAATTGTTTCTTTCCGTTCTGTTCAAAAACTTGGTAATCTTTTTTGAACAATGCCTTGTTGGTTCCTCTCCTCTTCAATATCATTCTGCTCTGCTCTGCTCTGCCAAATCTATCTGTGTAAACTGTAATGCTACAGAGACCCCTATCCCTATGTCTATGTGCAGTGCAGCAGAGCCACGTATACATCTCTCATGCATACAAGGACACATCCCTCCTTTTCAAATTTGCATGCCCTTTTTTTACCAGTAATAATTAATCAGGATAGATCTGGAGCAAGAGAAACCAAACAAGCACATGCACCAGATGTACGCAATATGTATAATATCTTTATGCATACACACACAATCAACCAAGCACAAAAGGTCGGTCCTTGCATTGGGCCTCTGATCATTGGATCGGTAGCTAGCTAGCATATGCATATGCTTGGACGGATCCAGTCAAAGCAAACAACTACAGCAAGTGGCTCCTTCTCTTCACATGACTGCAAACGCAAACAACTTGACCTCAACAGAAGCTTAGTTTGCATCATTTGCTCTTGTACAATAAATCCCTGCGATATATACACTGCACAACTGTGCACACACACACACACAGTATGTGTGTATCCCTAGTATAGGCTGGCTCCTCGGCAAAACTGCGTCGTATTTCCATCATCAACAAGAGATGGACACTGAAAGTATAGTGTGGATGCTGCATTCTCTTTTTACAGGCTGATGCTGAAGCTGATCTGATCATCATGTGTTTCATTTTCCCTTGACTGGATCATATGGAATAGTCTACCTACTATTTGTGCAAGAGGTTGTAAGCTGGGAGGTCATGGATGCCATGGACATCCTCCAGGGAGAGCTCCCTCTCCAGCTGCTGCTTTGTGGCCTCCATCACCTCCTGCATAGTATGTGTACTCGATTGTTCATGATACCGATTAGTTCAGGAGATCAATCCAAAGGAGAAGGATGAGCTTACTTTGAACTGCATATACGATGCTCGCATTGCTAGCCACTGAGCATCCATCATCTCGAAAGCGATGCAGTATAGCACGTCAAATGCATCCTCGTGTTCTAATAATTTGCATGATCCATCCATCCATATATGTGGCAACCAGAATAAAAAACACTTAGTAGAGTGCATGAGAACATTACAAATCAGTCACTCCAAGATTTGACGGAAATAACAGCACTACTAGTTACCTACCTGTCAACACTTTGATAAAGTTAATCCCTGGCAAAGATTTCGGCCGCGCTGAAACCAAAAAAAAGCAAAGGAAAGCAATCGAATACAGTCAACATCCTTTTCCTTTCTTTCAGGTATCGCATATCATATCTGAATGAATAAGCAAAACCAGCACAGCTACTAGCTACCAGCAGTTATGGAACCAACAATCATTCATTCACTTGTTGCTTTCAAAGAGATAGTACATGAACAATCAAACAAATTGAAATGAATAAACAAGCCTTTATTTCCTGTTCGAAACCACATGATGATTCTGGTGAGACCAGCTTGTTCTGTATACTAGTATGGATGATCAGGCAAGGCAATCATGTGTGGCACAACGCATATATGCAACGGGACGAGACGGTTGCGCATCGGTTAGCAGTTAGCACCAGCTGCATCCATGTGCCCACTATTATAATGCTCATCATCAAACAGTCGTAATCAAATCCAAAGATTCCTCATCTTGAGAAAGGGAACAAAACCTAATACTATACTGCAATGTGGCTGCATAATCATGGAGCTGTTTGACTCGTACGAATGCAACGCACATGGTGGGTTAGATGTACGTACTTTGATTACTACTTTTAATAGTGTTTTGACCAAAAACAAATCTGTTACAATGCAATGCACATAGTTTATACATGTAAACTCTTAATTTTAAGCAACTAGACAGTTTCACATGTAGAGATTAGATGCCATGCCTGGACCCCAAGGGTAAAAAAGAAGGAATACCTGAGTTGAGCTCCAACAGCTGAATCAGCATGTAAGAGATGTTTACACCTGCAACCGCAAAGGGGTACTCCCATACGGCTCGCATTCCTTGCTGCTTCAGCATCAACCTCTTGAAAGGAGCCTGCTTAATTGTTGGATCACCCACCAGCAACCGTCAGTTTATATGCATGTCAGGTGGACACTTTGCTCACTTAGTAAGGAGTTAATTTTATATACAAGATCAATGAATCCAGATTTCATCTATATAATCTTGGTTTCTGGCATATACATATACTACAGAAAAGGACATACCGGATATGTTCTAGCGAAAAACAAAAGGTTCTCAAGTGAAATAAATCCACAGCCCCTGAAACCAAAGTCAAATGATATTGTTAAGCTCTTCGTCTGTCAGGCAAGAAAAGTCTGTTTTGTTTGTTGGAACAAACCAGTGGCTGATTGCGGGCTACTAAGAAGAAAGAGACAAGGTGCATTTAAATTTACAGTGTGAAACTTAGTTTAGACAATCTAAAATAGGGCGTAGGGGAAAAAAAACTCGAAGTAACCTGAAATCAGTCGCTGGGTTCACGCCCTGCCACCCCATATCTTTCCACTGCGCTGAAACTAAGCTAGTGAGCTCTGTATCAGGAAAGGAGGAATTCCAAAGAGCCCTAAGTGATTCCTAATGCCAAAGTCCACAATATAAAAAAATGCACAAGTCAACATCTATTTGAAGTCAATAAGGTATAAATAAATGAGCAAAACAAAGAGCAAAAAACAGTTGCAAGCTGAAGCATACTATTGTGCTGGATATTATTGCGCTGGATGTAAACTAGTGCAAGTTAAAAATTGAAGTATATTATTGCGCTGAATGTAACTAGTTGCAAGTTGAAGCATATTATTGTACTGGATATTGCTAGCATGAAAAATCTCATGGTGAGCTTACATGATAGATTAACATGCAGGGCTGAAACCATAACTTTTCATCTCTTTTTCTATCCATACAAACGGCCTTTCTAAATATTCGTTTTTAGATAACAAAAAGTTAATTCCAGCCTTTACATCATATGGATGCACCATGCACACAGCCCTATTGCTAAGTACTCCTGAAGCTAGTTAAGCACACAGTTACTTACCTGATGATCTGCTCGAGTTTCATCATAAGGTACATTTAGCCTTTCCTTCAACTTTTGCAATCTCTGTTCCTGAAAATTTACGAAAAGGTTACTTCATCTGCAAGAAGAGGAGAAGATACCATCCAGAATCCTCGAAGGGCGCATGTATGTTGGCTAAACACGTTTTAGTGATGGCAGAACATCTGTACCTGAAGAGGGGTCAGATCAAACACTATCTTCTCTGCACTAACTTGTCGCCTTTTGCCTGAGCCGTTGAAAAGCCCTCCAAACCATGTCCTATTTCCAACCATACTAGCATCAACTGCAATGGGGTTATTTATGAAGCAATTGAAAGAATCATTCCACTAGAATAGTTACTAGTACTATTGAAACATAATGTTCATAGATAACATGACACGCTACAGACACAAAAACTATCAGAAAGAATCTTTAATGGTTTCCCTAAGACAGAAGGAATCTTTTATGCTTAAACATTATGAGGTGATAATGTATAAAATTAAAGATTATGCATTATTGGGAAAGCATAAACATAGTTATCTCAGCTGATAATCCTGCAAAATGGTAATGAAATTTTTGTCAATAGTAGCGATTGTACGAACTGAACATGAAAACTAAAATGGATGACTAACAGGCTTGAATTTGTGCATTAAAGAAGAATTCTGCACTTCAATTTGCCTCAACATGGCCTTCTGTTATGCAAACTTCCATAGCAAACATAGAAATGCAGTGCACATAAATGGATGGCAAAAATGCATTGGCATTTTCAGAATTGATTATAATCAAAGAAATTTACATTGACATATGGTACCTGTTAGCGTTGGAGTTGAGATGCAACGGAATGCCCATCAAATTGAAGGAGGCGCCCTTTGTCAATGCGGATGGACTAGCTAGTAATCAATCAATCAATCAATCAATGTGAGTGGACGAGCGAGGGTGGCGCATCAGGAGCTAAGTGGGGAGCCATGATCCATAAACACACATGCGTGTTCCTCTGCCTCCTTGCTGTTTCTTGATGGTCGTTTTGGAGGAGGCATACGCTACGCCGTTGGGCCTCCTGCTGCTGCTGGTTGAGAAATTAGATTGAAGGAGGGAAGGGAGGGGGAAGGTTGGAGAATTGGGAATGGATTATTCCAGGTTCCCCAATCTCTCCTCCGTCAACCAGCCCAGCCCTGCCCTTGCCCGGATCCTACTATGCCAGCTCAAGGCATGCTATTCTTCTTCCCATGGTGGCGTGGCGAATGGCACGGGAGGTTTTCGGCACAGCGCCCGCTCATGCCGCCCATCCACCCATCCCTTTCTTTGCTTCCTTGGCTGCGCCGGCCGGCGATCAATCTGCTGGCTGCCTCCGGCGATCAAACCGTCTCGTCCGTCCATGAATCCAAAGGCCCAACAGATGCATCCGTCCGGAAATAAAAGGCCCAGCAGATATTATCGTGACAGATACTTTCCTATCTTTTTCTTTTCGACAATTTTTGTACAGATCTTTTCCTGCAAATTGATGCAAGATACTCAAAGTTTTTGAACGGATGCATATCACACTCATATTTCTATTTTTTTTCCAACACTTACATAAGATATTTAGCATAGCAAAACAATATTTTTTTCCTAAAACCAAACAATATGATATATATAGGATACAAAACTGCTTGTTTCTTTCATGCTGTTACATATTTATATTCTTTAGGATAGTTGTTTTGATTCAAAGTTACTTTGAATTCAAGTTTCTTTCGGCATTAGAAAAAGTGAAAAAAAAATGTTTCCTCTTTCCTTCCCTTCCACTTCTTCTCTTATCGGCCTGTTAACTCGATGAAGCCTGCTAGCGGCCCAACCCACGGCATCTCCGCCTCTCCCCTGTTCCTAGGACCAAGACGAGCTCGGGTTCGGATCAAACAAACGGTCAACTAGTCAGCCATCCACGTAGATGCTCCATTCGTTCGGAGATTTCAATATTTTTTTTTGGGGTGGTAAGCGGGAGGAACGCGAGCGAGGGGAACAGGGTGGCGGCGGTCTCGACGCGCGGCCCGCGGAGAGCAGCGCGTGGGAGCTGACGGGCAGAGGAAGATGAGGGAGAGGATAATCCATAGGCAAAATCGTCCGTTCACATGAGTTGGAATTGGAAAAGAAAATAAAGAAAAAAAAAAGAAGAAACACCAATCCGCGTGCCTCGATGTCAAATTTTAAAAGGGTTGCGAATTGGGTGTCAAATAATGGAAAGCGTGTAAATTGAGGTCCAAATACTGAAATATCTCGTTAGGCAGTCCACAAGTCAACCAGCTAGTCATGCTGCTTTTGCCGTAGAAGGCCCTTGTATTTTTAGGTAATCAACCCGCAAGGTGACGTATGTGTTTATGTGTGACGTTTAATACTCTTTCCATCTTAAATTGTAGGTTATTTTATCTTTATGAATCTAGAAATACCAAGATGATCTACAATTTGAAATGAAGGAAATACTATATTAGTACCGATTAATTAAACTCATGGGGGACGTGTCTTTATTCCGTCATTTTATTGTCTATCCAAGGAAGAATAAGGACACCTCCAGTAAAAGCACTTTCAGGGGCGGATTCAATGGGGGGGCTGAAGCCCCCTACCCCATGGATCCTATGGAGCTCCAAAACCCCCTACAAATTTTAGATGTAGATGAAAAGGAGAAAGAAAAAAAATAGGAGGAAGAATAGGGAAAGAGAGGAGTGAGGAAGAAGAAGAGGAAATTGAGCCCCTGTTATGTGATCTTGGATCCGTCCCTGAGCACGTCAACTATATACGTGTAACATGGCCGTATCACAATTTATCTACGTGGACACCACCCGCGGCCGGCGGCTGCCTCGCTCGTCTGCGTGGCCACGCACGACGGTTTCCCTAGCTAGCCTGGCCGTTCAATGGCTGCAGGCCATATAGCACCGTGTGCCTAGCTCCTGGACGTACGCAGCTTGGTCAATATCATGAATTAATTCTAGTAAGATCAGAGCCTTCATCCTTTGACACATTCCATCGTATAGATTGGAGGTTAATTCGACGAAGAGCGTGTCGAGCGCCATCCACAAATTAAAAGCCAGCAAATTAAATTAGTAATAACACCAGTAGAGAAAGGACTTTCGATCTAAAGATATATGTCTCGGTCATTTTTAGATCAGGGATTAAAGGATCATTAGTCCTGAGTCAAACGGCCACCACCGACAGCTACATTCGATGGGAGATTTAGTCCCAGTTGTAACGGCTAGGATGGACCAAGGAACTTGGTGGAGCATTTAGTCCTGATTGGAAAAACCAACCGGGACTAAAAGCCTCTCATTTAGTTCCGATTGGTGTTACCGGGATTAATCATTTAGTCCCGGTTGGTACCACCAATGATTAAAAGAGAGGCCTTTAGTCCCGGTTAGTTTTTCCAACCGGAACTAAACGCCCGCCCTATAAAAATCCCCTTCTTCCTCCCAAGCCCGAGCCACTCATTTTTCATGGTGAGCAAGCAAGCTTAGGGAGGTGTTGTCTAATTTTTTTCCTCATTTTCGTGGGGATTTCACTCTCATCCAAAGTGTTGTAAAGGTTAGCTACTTCATCCTCCCTTCATTTATTGTTATTATACTTTGTTTTATGCTTTAGAGATAGAAAAAAAATAAGTTTTTTAGAATGAGGGAGAATGGAGAGTATTTTTTATTTATACATGTTTTGAGCTAGAATTTGATGGATAGCTTGCTTGTTATATATGATTCGTATTAGATAAATATCTTGATCAATATTAGGTATGGAAAAAAATAGAGTAAATATGTTTTTAATATTTAGTCATTGCAATAAAATTGAGGTAAATAAATTGTAAGCGTAAGAAATAGAATTTGGTCATTGCTACAATTTTTTGGATAGTTTGCATGTTAAATTAGAGTGACATGAAAATTACACCGGTCAACTTAATGCTAGAATTGTGGAACAGGACAACAAAGATACACTAAAGATTATTAACACTCCATAGTGAACTCCACGGAGTCAAGAATCCAAAAGTAATGGTAGAACAGAAAAACTTCAATTCACAAACTCGAGCTGAATATCATAAAAGAATCTTGAAATAATTTTCTAAACGCCTTTTAGAGCCACATTCTCATAATAGAAGTATGGTGGCCCAATAGCCTGTTCAGGTAAAAATTTGTTCACTGACCTTGACCCATCGGTTTTTGGTTGGTTTTGGCTTGCTAAAATGGACCATGCTGAGTGAACAAGTCTTTTTCCTAGACAGGCTATTATGTGCCACTGTACTTCTATTATGAAAATGTGGCACTTGCTCCAAAAGATATTTGGACAATTATTTCAAGATTCCTTTATGATATTCAACCCGGGTATGTGGACTCGAAGATCTTCTGTTGTACCATTATTTTCTGGTACTGGAGGAGCGGAGGTGACTCTCCATAGACTTCGGAGAAGATTGACGTGTACCTAAGACCGTTGGTTGATGAACTTTTACTGCTCTGGAAGAAAGAAGGTGTATGTGTGTGGGATGAGGATAAACAAGAGAGCTTTGACCTATGAGCATTGTTGTTCATAACTATCAATGATTGGCCTGCGCTGAGTAACCTTTCAGGACAGACAAACAAGGGATATCAGACATGCACCCACTGTTTAGATGACATAGATAACATGTATTTGAAACACTGTAGGAAGGTCGTGTATATGGGCCATCATCGATTTCTTCCTGCTAACCAACTATTAAGAAAGGAAGGGATGCATTTCAAAGGGGCGCCAGCCATCGTAGAAAACCTGCACACCATAATGGAAAGCATGTATTTGAGATGATAAAGGATGTAAGAGTAGTCTTTGGAAAGGGTCTTAGTAGTGAACATGTTCCGAACGACGATAACGGACGTGCACCCATGTGGAAGAAGAAGTCAATATTTATCTTATTAGGAAATCTTAAAGGTCCGCAACACAATAGACGTGATGCACCTGATGAAGAATGTTTGCGTGAACGTGCTAGACTTTCTAGGTTGTTATAGAAACTCAAAAGATACATTGGAAGCATGACAGGACCTAAAAGGTATGAAGCAACCAAATGACCTACGTCCGGAAAAGAGAGATAAAGGTCATCACTACTTACGTCCTGCCAGTTACACTCTCAGCAAGGAAGAGAAGGATAACATGTTTGACTGCATGGATATGATCAAGGTTCCATTTGGGTACTCCTCGAATATAAAGGGAATAATAAATATGAAAGAAAAGAAGTTCACAAATCTAAAGGCCCATGACTGCTACATGTTGATGACCCAGTTGCTTCCGGTTGCACTGAGAGGTATTCTACCAGAGAATGTATGATTGGCGCTCGTAAAGCTACGCGCATTTCTCAATGCGATTTTGTAGAAGGGAATCAATCCAACCAAGCTACTAAAGCTACAGAAGGATGTGGTACAATGTCTTGTCAGATTTGAGTTGGTATTTCCACCATCCTTCTTCAATATTATGATGCACATCCTGGTTCACCTAGTCAAAGAGATTACTATTCTCGGTCCAGTATTCCTGCACAATATGTGGTCTTTTGAGAGGTTCATGTCAGTCTAAAAAACTATATTCTTAATCATGCTCATCGAGAATGAAGCATCGCCAAGGAATATGGAACAGAGGAGGCCACTGAATTTTGTGTTGATTTTATTGAATCAATTAATTCGATTAAGGTTCTAACATCACGCCAAAAGGGAAGGCTACAGGGAACGGGCACCCTTGGAAGGAAATCAAGTTTTAGCAATGCTAGTGTTGTGTTCCATAAAGCACACACCATAGTTCTGCAACAATCATCCTTTGTGGCTCCGTATATCGAGGAACACAAGCAAATTCTGTTTTCCCGATACCCAACGAAATTCGATGCCTGGATTATACGTCATCACGTGGATACTTTTTCTTCTTGATTGCATCAATACCTTATGGTTAACTTCATGATTCACGAACAACTCGCTTGGTTAGCTAGGGGAGCTTCTAGCACAATCATGAAATTCCAAGGTTACAAGATAAATTGTTATACATTTTACACGAGAGCCCAAAATCAAAAAAGCAACAACCAAAATAGTGGTATCTGTATAGATGCCATATACAACAATAGGAGCAAGGGCTCATATTATGGTTTCATAGAGGATATTTGGGAACTTGAATACAGACCGCTGAACATCCCTCTATTTTGTTGCCAATGGGTGAAGCTAACTGGAGGTGGCATAACGAAAGATTAGTATGGAATGACAATAGTGGACCTGACCAAGACTGGATACAATGATGAACCATTTGTCCTTTCTAATGATGTGCATCAAGTTTTCTATATGAAGGACATCTCTAGCAAACCCAAGAAAAAAATCAGAAGATAAAAAAAAATCATGGGAGCCAAAGCGCCACATAGTTCTTCCATGTAAAAGAAAAATCATGGGAGTTGAGGACAAAACAGACCAGTCAGATGATTATGATTAGTTTGATGTCATGCCTCCATTCGCTGCTGTTGAAGTTGACCCAAGGATCATGCTAGCCAAAGAAGAGGCTCCGTACTTATGCCGCGATCATGACCAAGGAACTTTCGTCAAGAAGAAGTTTTTTAACGTTACATTGTAATGCACTAAATATGGTGCACCTTTATAATTTATATAATGCTCTATAGCCATAAGAACCTTTCAATTATATTGTAATGCTCTATGGTGAAACTTTATTCGATCAATATAAATAATGTTAACCACATACATCAATTGCATTTTTGTGCGTTGAAATTATTTAATTGAAGAGTTTGTTGATCAATTGATGCATTAAAATAATTATTTTAGAAACTTAATAAACTAGTATAGAATTAGTGACTGATTCAAACTTATTTTAAATATACGTTCTAATTTAATATATTTTTGCATGTTCAAAATATGTAAATTTTTTATTTTTCTTTAATAACACCGGTACAAAATAACTTAAAACATATATAAATTAAAACTACAAAACCAATTGCAGCACACGTGGGAAACAAAATGAGGGGCCTTTAGTCCCGATTGGTAATACCAACTGGGACTAAAGGGGTCTTTTTCATCTTCCGTGTCCACCCAGGACTAAAGGGGGTTATAAATATCTATTCTCTGCCTCCTTCTTCCTCCTCACTTCACTCTCCTGATAAGGCGTCTCTTGTCTGCTCCGCCTCGACTGTCGCGTCCGCGTCCGCCGCTGGCTCCCATCGACGTGCTGCACCACCCCATCCTCCTCCTCCACCGCCACTTCCCACGCCTCTCCGTCATCCTCTGCCCCAGCCGCGCCTCTCCGTCATCCTCCGCCCAGCCCGACGCCCGCACACGCCTTGTCTACCTAGCCCGGCAGTGCCACTCCTGTGCCGCCATCGATGGTGCGACCCCAGCGTGACCCCTCCACCGCCAGCACTGCAACCCTCGACGCCGCCCCTCTCTCCAGCGCCACCGGCTGGCCGGCCGCCGCACACGACGCGGTACCATCGCTGTTGGCCTCTTCTCCGACCGTCGCGCCGCGGTTCCTCATCGTCGCCCTGCGGCTTGCCACACGTGCGCCATCCCCGTCTCCGACCTCTAGTCGTTGCCGTGCGCCTCCCGGCCACTGCCGCCTCACGAAGAGGTACGTGCGCGTGGCAGCGCTAGCGCAAGCCCCCGGCTTGCTGACACAAGTCATTTTTTTAAATTAGGAAATTCAATAGAAAATTAGTAGAAATCAGTAGAAAATAGTTTAAATTTGTATACTTTAGTAGAAATTAGTATAATTTGGGATAAATACTTTGAAAATTAGTATAATTTAGTTGAAATTAGTAGAATTTAGTAGATTAGTGGAAATGCTTAGGAAATTACTATACTTTAGTAGAAATTAGTATAATTTGGTAGATTAGTGGAAATGTTTTGAAATTAGTATACTTTAGTAGAAATTAGTCTACTTTATTATAAATGCTTAGGAAATTAGTATAATTTAGTAGATTATTGGAAATGTTTTGAAATTTGTATAATTTAGTATAAATGCTCAGGAAATTAGTAAAATTTAGTAGAAATTAGTAGAATTTAGTAGATTAGTGGAAATTCTTAGGAAATTAGTATACTTTAGTAGAAATTAGTATAATTTATTATAAATGCTTAGGAAATTAGTATTGTTTAGTAGATTAGTGGAAATGCTTAGGAAATCAGTATAATTTAGTAGATTAGTGGAAGTGTTTTGAAATTAGTATAATTTAATATAAACGCTTAGGAAATTAGTATAAATGCTTAGGAAATTATAGAAAATTAGTACACTTTATGGTTTCATGTGTATTTATTTCATGTAAATATTTTTAATGTTTAATTTCATGTAAGTTTCATGTAATAAATTGTACAAGTTTTGTTGTATAGTTTTAAGTGTATAGACATTTATTGTGCTACTTTATACAATCTTTAATTTCATGTATCTATGATTACATGTGTGTATAACTGATATCATTATTAGTTGAGATGGGAGACGAAGAGGATGAAAGGTATACAATGGAGCAGATTATTGCTGGCGGTAGTGGCTCAAAAGTTCCAAGAACCTACACAGAGGATGAGGGTAGCCAGTTGGATATATTCCTCAACATGTCCAGTGATGGCAATGATGAGCCCGAGCATGGCGTTGATGATAATGCGGAACAAGAGAAAGCCGTGATGGAAGGTCCTGATAAGGTATATATCATATTTATTATTTTACTCCATATATAACTTCATATTCATTATTACATATTGTTGATGCCAGATTTTGACACGTTTTGAATTGGCGTTAGAGAAGGAAGACATTGGCCGATGCGGCAGACTTAAAGGTTACAATTGGGAATCGGCTGATTGGCGCTACAGTTGGGAATCGGCCGGTTGGTGCTGCAGTGTTTTGGGCGATTGGCGAACGGAGTTGGTGGGGGTTGGCCGATTGGAAGGCTGGAGCGATTGGGCCAATATGGGCTTAAAGTGGGCTAGAAAAAGAAGATAGAGAAAGATTGGCCCGTGGAGAATGATAACCAACTCCGATACGAGTTGTGTTTGTAAATATTCATTTTCGTTTAAAATTAGAGATAGATCCTAGTCGGTTAGGAAATCAGTTGTACCAGGCTATAAATAGCCATCTTCAAAGATTTGTAAAGAACACATCAATCAATACAAACAAATCTACTTTTTCATCGTACTTTGCTTTCAAGTCGGCGACTTCGCCAATACATCATTTTCTTTCACGAGTTCATACGGGTTGGCAGGGCTGCATGGACACAATCTCCGGCCGATTCTGTAAGTTCCGTTTATCGAGTAATATGTAAGCTTTAACTTCGGGCGCATCGCTGTCGTTTTGTTTAGATTTATTCACAAGTTATCGATATTAACTAGAATTATAGGTTTTATCTATTGTTCTAGTTTTTATCACCAGTTATCCAGCTTGAGATTTGAACTGTCAGCTTTACTACCGTTATTCTTATTTATCATCATAGGGCCGATTAGATCTGTTTCAAGTGTTGCATTTGTGGCGTTGTTCAGTCTACTCTAGTAGTTTCTTTACAATCGCTGCGTGATTATCGGCTGTTCTATAGCCGGTCATCTTCATAGCAAATCGGCCGATTCGCTGATACGCTTTTCGAGATAGATCAAAACTTTAGCCAATCGAAACCCCTGGAATTTAATACATTTCTTTCCTTGTCAATCAACAGGTCAGATTGACTGGCACGCCGCGCGAACCGCACCAGGGCGATCACCCGAACAGGAGTTAAGCAGATTCTCCTGGGTCGTGTGTCCAACGCTGAAGATCATCGGTCGATTTTTTAGCGTCAACACACTTTTGGTACGCTCGGTGGGACCACTTCAAAGCCTAACATGTCAAAGGCCGCCGAAATCTCCGAAGACAACGTCATCGAGATCACGTAGGCGGATCTGAAGGACGACCAGAAGGAAGAATTGGCAAGACACATGGAAGAATACAGGAAGACATGCTTGCAATCTTTCAGTCGTACCAGAAGTGGGGAGACCGTAAAGAAAGCTCCTCTTCCAACTCCCCGCCAGATCACCGTCACTGAGGACTCGGGCAAGATGTCTGACATGATTCAATAGTCCGTTTACCAAGCTTTCATCGACCAATCCTTAGTGATGACCAACACGGTATTCAATGCCGTCATCAGTTCCCTGGTCAGCGAAGTAGCTCAAGGATATCAGGGGCCAGCGTACGCCCCGCCTATTGTAACTCCGGTCAGAAGCTTACCACGCACATCACTCGGCTCCTCAGCCGATACCAACACAATATGGAGGATACAACACCTCAATGCCACCAGGATACAACAACGCTCCATGCTTTCAACGCAAATGCTGTGTCAGCCTGCTCAGCTTTCCTCCGTGCAATCTCTGCCCTCGAGCTCAGTGCCTTGGGGGGCAGCAGCAGCAGCAACTGTTTTGGACCAATCGGCCAGTTATGGAGGCTCTTCGATTTAGGCACCGTTCCAATCGGCTATCCGACTGACGGTCCCACAGTATCAGCCGGCCACGTCAGAAATCAGCAGGGGGGCAGAGGCTGCAGAAGCACTCAGAAGTGCAGCACCGATGACGCTGTATGACGAGATGACAGATTCGTTACGCCACCAACTGTCAACCGCTGAGCCGGCCACGTTGCCACAAAATCTGCCGCACGCTTTGATCCATCACCCGACCATCCCACCGCCGATCCATCAACACGTGCTGATCCCTCTACTAGTCATTCATCAGCAGCAAGTGGATTGGACAGCAAGGATAGCAGAGGTGATTCAAGATCAATTCGGGTTGAAGCTGAAGGTACAAACCTATACGTATAAAATGCTGTACCCACCTGCCTATGACTTATTGCTGTTTCCCCATCGGTATAAGGTTCCTGACTTCACCAAGTTTTTAGGACTGGATGACACGTCAACTGTGGAGCACGTCAACAGATTCATCATCCAGTGCGGAGAGGCCGCCACACAAGATGCTCTGCGGGTGCGTCTTTTCTCGTCGTCACTGTCCAGGTCGACTTTCCAGTGGTTTACTACGCTACCGCCCAATTCCATCGTTACTTGGGCTGATCTGGAGAAGCAATTCCACAAATACTTCTACGCGGGAGTCCATGAGATGAAGCTCTCAGATTTGACCAGCCTCAGGCAGAGGAGTGATGAGCTAGTGACCAATTATGTGCAGAGGTTCAGAGAGGTCAGAAACAAATGCTACACCCTAGTCCTGACCGACGCGCAGCTGGCCGATATCGCCTTCCAAGGTCTCCTGCCACACATCAAAGAGAAGTACGCTTCCTAGGAGTTCAAAAGCTTGAGTCAGATCGTTCACCGATTGGCCAGTCAAGAAGTACATCCTTTTGATCAGCGGAGAAATTTTCAGAAAAAGGTGGCATACTTGGAGGGATCTGAATCTGAGGAGGAAGCGGAAATCGGCCTAGTAGAATGGGTCAAGGGGAAGAAGCCGATATCATGTCCTTTCGGGAAGAAAGAGCCAGAAGCGTTCGGTTTTGACACGTCCAAGGCTGACAAATTTTTTAACTTACTTCCCCAAGAGGGGCAGATCAAGCTCTCACCTTACCATACCATCCCATCGGCTGAGGAGCTCAAAAAGATGAAATATTGCAAGTGGCACAATGCCACGTCCCACGACAAAAACGAATGCAAAATCTTCCGTCAGCAAATACAGTCGGCCATTGAGCAAGACAGACTCAAATTCGAAGTCCTGGCGAAGCTAGTGAAGCCGATGAAAATTGATCAGCATCCTTTCCCCACTAACATGGTTGACACGGGAATAAACGTGCTTCAAACCAAGGTGCTGACGTTGGAATCGGCCAAGAGAAGCGGCGCTGTGGACCCCAGAAATCAGGTTACAGTTGAAGATGTCAAAGGGAAGAGACGGGTAGAAGACGAGGGCGAAGGATCGGAGAGACTGCGTAGATCCATCACCTCCCAATTCTTACTCAACAAGTACCAGCGACAGCAGGAAAGTTTGAGATACCGCGAAGAGATGATTCGCCGACACGAAGATCATTGGCGATGCCCGTTCTTCATCCACTGCTGGGAAAATAACCTCAGATTACCATCAGCCGATAATTGCCCTGAATGCAGTGGCCCATATCGCGACAATCGCCCGTTCAAGAGGTCACGTTCTAAGGACAGAGGATCAGAGCCAATCAGTAGAAACTAGCGCGAAAAAGAGGATCGGCGCCTTTCAGTGCGTGATCGGTTGGGGGGCAGGGTTGACCGGTATGATCGGCCAAGGGATAGAGCTGAACAGTATGATCGGCAGGGGGGCAGGATTGACCAGCACAAGAAACCGGGGAGGCAGAACCAGCGCACACGATCGGCTAGAAGAGATGGCCGATGCTAGGGTGTTAGATGAAAACCCCCTGGGGTGAGAACCAGACTGGGAGCATGTCAAATCACCGGCCAAACTAGTGAACCCCAGGTGGTGCCCTGACGGATTGACCAAATCCAAAAAGGAAGGATCCAGCATCTGCGCCAATGGGAACAACAAGAAGAAGAGTAGAGGCAGATGATAGATAAGAAAGATGACAGGTCTCGGGTCTGGCACCCCAAAAGAAATAACAATGAGGAAGGCGACGATCAGGAATCGGCGGCTGATGTCAGCATGGTTTTCATCTTGCTGATGGAGTTCATGGCTCCCGCCGATCAAGACGACACGACAAAGATGGAGGAGCAGATGGCGCAATTGGCTTTGGAGCTAATGACAGCCACTTTTGAGAAGCTGGAAGAAGAAAAATGACAACATCTCAAGGCCCTGTTCCTCAAAGGACACGTCAATGGGCGACCTGTCACCAGGCTACTAGTAGATGGAGGCGTTGCAGTCAACATCATGCCGTGTGACATGTTCTGGAAACTAGCCAAAAGCGATAAAGATCTGACCAAGACAGACATGATGCTCAAGGATTTCGAAGGCAATGTGTCTCCTGCCCGCGGGACGCTCTGCGTTGACCTCACCATCGGCAGTAAGACCCTTCACACTACTTTCTTCATTATTAATGGCAAAGGGTCCTACAATATGTTGCTCGGTCGCGATTGGATACACGCGAATTGCTGCGTCCCGTCTACAATGCACCAATGCCTCGTACAATGGGTTAGCGACAACATCGAGATAGTCACCGCCGATTCCGCCTACGGTGTTGCTGCGGGCGACGTGCAACAGTGGAGCTCCGAATACGTCAAGTGCATATCCGGTAAAACTTGGGACACCGATTTCCTAAAAGTGTCCGATTTTGGCCTACAGCCGATCCGAGCAGTCGGCTCTAAAGATTCAGATTAGATGGATCAGTTCGCCCGAGAAGACGGGAAGCTTGGGCATGGATTTACGTCGGCCGATTCATTGGAGATGGTGGATTTATGAGATGGTAGTAAGCCAAGGCCGACGTACATTAGTGCTAGCTTGGACCCTGAGTACAAATGTAAATTGACAAGTTTATTAAAAGAATTTAAAGATTGTTTTGCTTCGGAATACCATGAGATGCCTGGTCTAGACCGGTCCATTGTCGAACACCGGTTGCCTATAAAACCAGGATATCGACCGTATCAGCAGCCTGCACGACGGTGCAACCCTAAAATTCTACCTGATATAAAGGCCGAGATTACAAGATTAATCGAAGCGAAATTTATTCGGCAGTGCCGTTACGCCGAGTGGATCTCTAATATTGTACCCGTATACAAGAAAAACGGAAAGCTGCGCGTGTGGATTGACTTCAGAAACCTTAATCAGGCTACGCCGATGGATGGGTATCCAATGCTGACAGCAGATGTGTTGATAGATGCCGTCGTAGGACATAAAGTCATCAGTTTCATGGATGGTAATGCTGGTTGCAATCAAATATTAATGGCCGAAGAAGATATTTCGAAAACGGCTTTCAGGTGTCCGAGCCACCTCGGTTTATTCGAGTGGGTAGTAATGACCTTTGGATTAAAGAACGCCGGTGCTACAGATCAACGGGCTATGAATTACATTTTCCACAAGCTTATTGGTATGCTGGTGGAAATCTACATCGATGATGTCGTGGTCAAGTCAAAAGGACATCAGGAACATCTGGCCGATTTGCGAAAAGTTTTGGAGTGCACGAGGAAGCATGGTTTGAAAATGAACCCGAACAGGTGCGCATTCGGCGTGTCGGCTGGACAGTTCCTAGGATTCATGGTCCACGAGCGTGGAATAGAAGTCAACCGAAAGATCATAGCCGCTATCAACAAGGTGGTAGCCCCGCAGAATAAAACTGAGCTGCAGTCCCTAATCGGCAAAGTCAACTTCATCAGAAGATTTATTTCTGATTTGTCTGGGCGTATTCAAGCTTTTACTCCTCTGTTAAAGTTGAAACCCGATCAGGAATTCGTATGGGGAGAAGAACAGCGCAAAGCATTAGAAGACATCAAGCAATATTTGATTTCGCCACCTGTATTAGTCCCGCCACAGGCTGACAAGCCGTTTAGACTATACTTATCAGCCGATGAGCGGGCTATCGGTAGGCGCTGGTACAGTAGTTCGAAGGAAAAGAACGGGTAATATACTATGTCAGCAGAAGACTCCTGGATGTAGAAATGAGATACTCACTGGTGGAACGGCTGTGCCTGTGTCTGTACTTCTCATGTACCAAGCTCAGGCACTACCTGTTATCGGCAGAGTGCATAGTAGTGTGCAAAGATGACGTGGTAAAGTACATGCTATCACTGCCAATTTTGAAAGGGCAGATTGGCAAGTGGATCCTAGCTCTGTCAGAGTTTGACCTAAGGTACGAATCGGCCAAAGCTGTCAAGGGTCAAGTCATGGCCGATTTCGTGGCTCAGCATTGCGGACCGGAAGTCGCTGTCGTTGAACCAGTTTCATGGACTCTATACTTCGATGGTTCTTCATGTGGGGCTGGGTCAGGAATCGACATCATCCTCATATCGCCTCGGGGGGCAAGTTATGATTTCTCTCTGCCGATAGAAGCATCTGCGACCAATAATCAGGCGGAATACTGAGCTGTCCTAAAGGGCATTCAATTATTGAGAGAGATCAAAGCCGACGCTGTGGATATTTTTGGGGATTCCGTGCTCATCGTAGACCAATTAATGGGGAGATCTGAATGTAAAGATGACGTCTTGAGGATTTACTACGAAGATTGCCTCCAACTTTTGAAAGAATTCAAGTCCGCAGTTATTGAGCATATTCCCAGAAACTATAATGAAGAGGCCAATAGGCTTGCCCAACACGCGTCCGGGTATCGGCTGATTCAAGGCGCCATGACTCTGGAACTCACGGCCGACGATTGGTGAAAGGAGATCGCCGATTACTTGAAGGATCCATCCAAGAAAGTGGATTGGCGAGTGCGTTTTCAAGCCACGAAGTATGTGCTACTCAAAGATGTTTGATTTTACCGAACGATTGATGGAGTTCTGCTCAAATGCCTGGGAACGGAAGAAGCAAAGGTCATGATGGGAGAAATCCACGAGGGTGTGTGTGGAGCTCACCAATCGGCTCACAAAATGAAGTGGATGATTAGAAATAACGGGTATTATTGGCCAACGATACTCGAAGACTTCTTTAAATATTATAAGGGGTGTCAAGATTGTCAGAAGTTTGGCAACGTGCAGCGTGCACCAGCCTTGGCTATGAACACGATAATCAAGCCATGGCCATTCAAAGGTTGGGGAATAGACCTTATTGGACAGATTTATCCTCCATCAAGCAAAGGACACAAGTTCATATTAGTAGCCACTGACTATTTTACCAAGTGGGTGGAGGCAGTCCCATTGAAGGCCATGACATTGACCGCTATGGTCGATTTTGTAAGGGACCACATTGTTTATCAGTTCGGTATCCCTCAAACCATCACAAATGATCAAGGGATGATGTTCACTTCAGGAGAGTTCGAGCAGTTCTCCGCTGATATGGGAATTAAGTTGTTGAATTCTTCTCCGTATTATGCTCAAGCTAACGGTCAAGTCGAATCGTCCAATAAGGGGATAATAAAGTTGATCAAGAGGAAGATAGAAGAACAGCCTAAGAAGTGGCACCTATGTTTGACTGAGTCTTTATGGGCTTACAGGATGGCCTGCCACGGGGCCACTAGAATATCTCCTTATCAATTGGTATATGGGAATTAAGGACGAGGTCAAGTTGCACATCACTTCAAAATCAGTTGACGGCCGATGACTATTCCCTCCTCATGAAGGGAGAGCTCGACGATTTGGCAGGTTAGCGATTACGGGCCCTGATCAGCATTGAAGAAAACAAGAAAAGGGTAGCTAGGTGGTACGATAAGAAGGTCAAGGTCAAACAATTCTCTCAAGGAGATTTGGTATGGAAGTTGGTGCTGCCGATAGGGTCTAAGGATCCCAAATTCGGTAAATGGTCGCCCACTTGGGAAGGGCCGCATAAAATCGGCCGATGCGCTCCGGGAAATGCGTATATACTGGAAACCATCGAAGGAGAGGAGTTCACAAGAGCCTTGAACGGAAGGTATCTGAAAAGATACTATCCTAGTATATGGGTGGATGCATAACTGATGATAGGGTGCATCAAGATGACGTGGCCAACTCTTATTGGCTCCTGTTGGTATAGCCGATGCAGAGATAACATCACCTGAAGGACGAAACATCCGACTAATCTAGCCAATTTATTATTCGGTACAAATGACAAAGTACATGACCGACACGGTACAAGTGGCCCTTAGAACAAAAAGTACCAACACACTTATGGACCATGCTTTTTCTTAATCTCCCTCTCGATTCGACCTAATTCTACTAAGAGGCGGATGCTCTTTTCCTCCAGATCCTCCATGGCGGCTTCAACCTCGACCTGACGAGGAAGTGGGTGGCTCCTGTCAAGAGGAGGTTGGGAGGTCCCTGCTGCGGCATCCTCGAGGGCGACTAGGCGAGGGAGTGGGTGACTCCTTTCAGTTGGCGGCCGCCTAGAGCAGTTCACGTCCATATGGTCCAGGATCTTTTGAATGTCAGCAGCGACATGATCTTTGAGTTCTTCATAATGAGTCCTGATCAGATCTCTGTCCGCTTGCATTAGCGGTTCGTCAGAATGCGTGATCTTGATCGCTCGTTCCAGGTCAGGGCTAAGGCATCTCGGCTAAAAAGTGGCAAATAACTACCCAGCGTCAGAGTGATTGAAATGTCAGGTGGAGAAACAAAGGAAGATTTCGTACCTGATGGACGGAGAAGGAAGAAGACAAAGAAGACATCTTGGCGTATAGTCTGGGGGTATGGAAATCAAGTCGCTGGAGGAAAAGAGGATGGGCGATGCGAATGCCTTTAGAAACGATACGGAGTCCCGTCGGAGTAAAGGGTTAATAAATGAAAGGTTGCCGAAGAGGACGGTCCAAATTTGAATCCGCACGTCAACGGCAAGAGGACATTAAACATTTACAGAGCATTCAATACTTTTACAGTTCACCCGAGGAGGGCATTAATAGCCGCAATCGCTCGTCGCCTAACTTGATCGGCCGAGTCTAAGGTTCTCTGGTCGTCATCAGCCGATCCAGGGACTTCTGGCATGTGACGATGGATTTTTATTGCTTCATGGGCCAGGTTCTGCCTCTTCTGCTTCAACTCGGCAATGATAGATGGGAGGTCTTGAAGTCTCTTCTCTTCGACGGCTATGGCCTTGGTCACCTGCTCCATCTCCTTGGCAAGCTCTGCCCTTCGCCGTTTAAGGCGATGTATAGCACCAACAATATCCGGGCGGGAGCTTTCAAGGAAACTGATTCGGTGATGTACCTCTTGGGCTCGATGTTTGTAGGAATCTTCCTCCTCGCAAGCTTTCGCTAATTTGGCACGATCAGCAAACTGGCGCAAGGCCTTGAACACTGGAATCCGTATTGACTCAATGTATGCGGTAGGTGCCAGAGCCTCTTCTGCCTCTTCAGGAACTCAGCCTCTGATGTCACTGAAAAGCTGCCGAATCGGTGAGGCGTCTTCCACTAAACGGCCGATGTCATCTTGGAGGAGGGTGCGTATGCTCTCAAGCTTGGCACGGACGTCATCAGGGATCGAGCTCAGTGTGACTTGGCGTGAGGCGACCTCTTCGTCATCAGAAAGTGCGACCGCAAAAGAAAAGAGACTGTTGTTGGGGGTATCTTGCTCCTGAAAAAGAATAAAAAATAAAATACAGATTAGCCGACGGTGATAGGAAATCAGCCGATTCGGGTGTCAGGTTTCTTACCTCCTTAATGCGGATTTCTTCTGTTTACGCCGGTGGGAGTGCTACCCTCATCTTGGGAACTGGCGCGGTTGGTTCATCAGAGGAGGAGGATTCAACGATTATCGGCGCCGTGCTCGGGCCAACCTCCTGGAAAGAATAAAAAAATGGAGCTCTATAAGTGCGAGGCAGGTAATTAAGTTTGATGGTGGATAATGACTGCTATACCTCCGCGAGTCGTCCGGTCGATGGCCGATGAAGGGGCACAATTGGCGTGTCCAGGGTAGCCTACATCGGAAATCGGTTAAATTTTAATTAAGGATTGAAAGATTTGTTTCAAGCAAGGTTTTCTCTACCTCAGTAAGCGGGATTGCTGGTGTCCTTGCCTCTACCTGGATGGTGGCTGATTGCTGCAGCGATTGCATTGGAGCGATTTGCGCAGCCTAACAGAAAGAAGAAGTTAATACCGACAGAATATTTATAAGAATGCACGATATACGAAGTTAACTGAACAACTTCTACCAACAATGATGCAGCAGCCGCTCCAGCTTCTGTAGCAGCCTGGGGATCGACTTCCTCGATAATCGGCAGGGTCGGCGCAGCTAAAGATTCAGCCGATGCCGTCGCCGACTGATCGGCCGATTCTATACGGGCACGCATTCAGCGACTTGTCTTCTTTAAAGAGGTTTTCTTTGGCGTCTGTTTTGATTGGCCGGTGGTGATGTCGTCGATGGTTGGGGCATGATAGCCGATGAGTGGGAAGGGTGTGTATGGGTAGCGATTCTCTATCGGCCTACCACTCTGGCTGCGCGTTGGAGGAAGTCAACTTTCAGACTGTAAAAGAAATAAGAGTTAGCGGCAAATTTGCAGCATAAGAGGAAATGACATCGAAATCGGCCGAGAAAAGAATAGTACCGCTGCGTTTGGGTCGATGTTGTCAGGGTCCAGGTCATTGCAATATGTCGCCGGAGATACAGAAAAGAGATGCTGCTTCCATTCTGCCCACCATAATTTGAATTGTTGAACAGCAAATGGAGCGGCTATCCAATTGTTCAAATCAATGGTGCTGGAATCAGGCACTAAGTCGCATAGCCGGTTATAGTCAAGGCCCTTAGTAAGCGCATCTCGAAATTTTGCGCGGTCGGCGAAGTAAACCCGAATCGGCAACTGACCAAGGCCAAACTGCCGTGCTGCAACTGACGGGTTATAGAACTCATAAGTTGGGGAGTCCTTCCCAGAGAAGAAGTTCGCTGGTAAAATCCCTAGCTTGATCAAAGCGTCTGTGAGATCATTGTCAAAAGTGTTGGATGTTGAATCGTAGCAGAAGGGGAGCTCAAAAAGCGGCTCTGTTCTCTGATATGGATACCAGCTGGTAGTTTCTTCTCTGAAGCCATTGTAAAAACATTTGAAATACTCGACTGTCTTGGTGGCAGTGAACTGGCAACCCGGGAAAGCTGATGCCGCTTCGCCAAAACAGGTGCACCGTCGTCGTACTGTGGGGTTTTCCTCTGACTCAATGTTGGGGAATGTCTTGGTTTCTATCTATTGCTAGAGATCTTGCTCATGTACAAATTAAGCTAGAGGGTTATGAACCACTAGGGGCCACCAGGGTTACCAATCGGCTCTCCCTTTGATAGTTTGACGCTGATCTAGTGCATCATGTGGTAGGCCGATCCTAGCAGATGTTTCCCGAGAGGGATGGCGGCTCCTCTTGACAGGGCTTTAGCCAGGGCTTGTGTGTTGGAAGAAGGGCCGACTGCTCTACCACAGAAAAGATGCTTCTCTAGCCACATCATCAAGAAGGCCGCGTATTCTCTCTCTAAGATTGTCCCGGTCCTCATGTTTTTATTGATGTACCCCTTCCACCCGCCGATTCCTTTCGTTTCCAGCTGATGGGTCAGCTTGACCAGATAACTGAAGGGTGTATCAGGGGAAGAGATATCGAGGCCGGTCAGCATCAGAACATCAGCGAGGGTTGGGGTCATGGGTCCATGCCTAAAGAGAAACGCATTGAGCGCGTCAGACCAGAAGTAGGAGGCGGCTATCACTAAGGGTTCATTTTTCTCCATCTGGGATAGAGATAGATTGATGCACTGGCCGATTTTTAATTCATCCCACTGAACTCTCTTGGAGTTGGCCATTCTTTGGTACCACTCTTTCCAGCCAGGGGTTTCATTCGGCCAAGATCTAAAAGTGCCTGACCAATGATTCAAATCCATAGGTGATTGCTTAAAAGGGATTCTATGGGTTTCTAGATTAATCAGGTTGGTCGGGTCTGGGTTCCCCATAGGGCCTAAGCAGATGAGACCAGGAGCTTCAGAAAGGCGGATGGTGATTTGGTGTCTGACCGCCTAAAAAAGGTAAAAAGGGAAGAACTAAGAATGGATCTAAAGGATTCCTGGGCGGTAAAAAAGGAAAAGTTTCGGATACTTACCTCTGGGATGAAGCTCATCATCGCTGATGGGGTCACCGGTGGGACCACTATCACCGATGGAGTTGCCGGTGGAGCTTCTGTTGCCGATGGAACCGCTGCCGCCACTGATGGAGCTGCCGGCAGAGCCTCCGTTGCTGGTGGAGTTGCTGATGGTGCCGCCATTGAAGGGATGAAGCAGAATGCAGACGAAAGAAGTATTGTCAGAGAATGCGGTTGGAAGCCAAAAGGGCGCTGGGTGACGATGGAAAGTGATTCGCTGAGGAGGAAGTTACTGAGCTCGTGGAGAAGAAGCGGCAGGGAATGCCAGTATTTAAAGACAGTCCGAGAGAAGGGGTAAAGATGGGATTTTTACCGCGCCGTCTACACGAATTCCGGGGGAGCGGTTGTCTCAAGCTTCCAATTTGAAAAGATTGCAATGATCAGGTAGAAGACAGCGAAATAGAAGGAGATTTTTGCCGTGTTTGTTTCGGAGGAGAGGTTAAAAAAAAGAATTTTGAAGTAAAAGTCATGTTTTACTCGGAAACTGGGGGGGCATGTGTTGACGCTAGATTTTGACACGTTTTGAATCGGCGTTAGGGAAGGAAGAGATTGGCTGATGTGGCAGACTTAAAGGTTACAATTGGGAATCGGCCGATTGGCGCTACAGTTGGGAATCGGCCTATTGGTGCTGCAGTGTTTCGGGCGATTGGTGAACGGAGTTGGTGGGGGTCGGCCGATTCGAAGGCTAGGGCGATTGGGCCAATATGGGCTTAAAGTGGGCCAGAAAAAGAAGATAGAGAAAGATTGGCCCGTGGAGAATGATAACCAACTCCGATACGAGTTGTGTTTGTAAATATTCGTTTTCATTTAAAATTAGAGATAGATCCTAGTCGGTTAGGAAATCAGTTGTACCAGGCTATAAATAGCCATCTTTAGAGATTTGTAAAGAACACATCAATCAATACAAACAAATCTACTTTTTCATTGTACTTTACTTTCAAGTCGGCGACTTCGCCAATACATCTTTTTCTTTCACGAGTTCGTACGGGTTGGTAGGGCTGCATCGACACAATCTCTGGCCGATTATGTAAGTTCCGTTTATCGAGTAATATCTAAGCTTTAACTTCGGGCGGATCGCTGTCGTTTCATTTAGATTTATTCACAAGTTATCGATATTAACTAGAATTATAGGTTTTATCTATTTTTCTAGTTTTATCACCAGTTATCCAGCTTGAGATTTGAACTATCGACTTTACTACCGTTATTCTTATTTATCATCATACGGCCAATTAGATCTGTTTCAAGTGTTGCATTTGTAGCATTGTTCAGTCTACTCTAGTAGTTTCATTACAATCGCTACGTGATTATCGGCTGTTCTATAGCCGGTCATCTTCATAGCAAATCGACCGATTCGCTGATATGCTTTTCAAGACAGATCGAAACTTTAGCCGATCGAAACCCCTGGAATTTAATACGTTTCTTTTCTTGTCAATCAACAGGTCAGATTGATTGGCACGCTGCGTGAACCGCACCAGGGCGATCACCCGAACAGGAGTTAAGCAGATTCTCCCGGGTCGTGTGTCCGACGCTGAAGATCATCGACTGATTTTTTAGCGTCAACACATATGTACTAATTAACGAATCTTGAACTTTTAGCCCTCTAGATCGATGAACTAGAAGAAGCCGCGAGGTCATACAAAGATAATGGAGGGAAGGCTTCACATCACCGAAGTGACAGAACAGGGCCAGCCAATTGCTCCCGAAAAAGTCGCTAAAAAGTTCATGAGTCAATGTAGGGCTATTGTAAGGGACAACGTGCCCATCAACATTCAAGAATGGAAGGGTAAAAAAGGTGATCCATACGTGCTCCTGCAGACATAGAAAGATATGTTGTGGGAAGATGTCAAGAAACACTTCACACTTCCTGACGGTGTCGATGAAAAAGTTGTGAAAGACTGGACACTCAAGAAGATGGCAACCCAATTCCAGACATTCAAGAAGAATCTGGATGCCAAAAAGCGCCGAACTCCAGATTTTAATGACCGGCCAAAGTTAAGATATCACTGGAACTCATTTCTGGAATACAAGAGGAGTGAAGGTAGTGCGAACAAGGTTCGTGTCAACTCAGGCAATGCCCAGAAGAAGGAGTACTATCGTCGTCTAGGGCAAGGTGGTTATGGGAGTGCAATTCCCAAATGGAGAAAGATGGAACAAGATCTAATCGATTGAGGTATCGTTCCAAGGACTATTGACTGGCCCGATCGATCAAAGAATTAGTATTATGCTCACGGAGGCACCCTTAGCCCTGAGGATGGGACACTTATTTTCAACAAAATAATATGTCAAAAGGCCCTCATGTTTATAAAAGATATTAAAGATTCTAAAGCGTGAAAGTTTAAGCCTAATAGAGAGAACGGTGAGCTGAATTTGACGCTCGGGAATCCGGAACACCCAGGATGTTGCCGAGGCTTCGGGGTGGTTCTGTGGAAGTTTGCTTTCTGTAGGGATATAGACACATACAGAAGTCGGAAGAGAAGAAAGGAACAGTAAGAGGAGAGGTGGCGGTGTATGTTAGAAGCTAAAGTGCATGAACAATACATAAGAATGAAGGAAGAAATTAATCGGCGAGTGGCTCTGGTAGTTATCGAGATGGCCCAATCTGGAGCACTACCGGATCCCAATGTCATCGTCAGCCCTTCTCAACACTGAATCAGCTGTGCTTCCATAGGGGTCACCAATGAGAACATGCCTAGCTTACCCGTGGTTGTGCAGGACAACCAACGGTACCCTGTGGATGACATCACTCAGCGCACCTCATGTGAGCTGTACATACCACTTGACAACCTCACTATTAAGGTATACATATTTATAATTTATACAATTATCTCAATTGATCCACACCTTGGGAGTTTAATAACTTCTTTATTTCTCCTATATGTACAGGTGGTGTACGGATGTGTTTTACCAATCCTGCCAGGGTAGACAAGCCATGGCATGAAGATTCCACCTGGATGCTCCAGCGTTGGGGTGGAGCAGATTTGTGATAGTAAATATGAAGGCCTAGAGTTTGACCTCCTGGGAGGTAATGGGGAAAGGATACTAGGAGATGCACTTCGCGATACCATTCTATGGCACAAATGCTACATCATCATCCCCGGCCAAGAGGCATCATTTCTTCCCGTAGATCCCCCGCAGCCACCATCTCCTCAAAACTCAAGACCGTCATCTCCAGCACATCCACCTCCAGGACCGTCGTCACCACCGGGACCGTCGCATCATGCTTGATCACCATCCCCAGCACCATCAAATCTTGGAGGTGCGAGCGATGACGACCAAAACACCCCTCCCCGATCACCGTCTGCAGCGCTGGGACTAAAGTCTGGTGCGAGCAAGGAACTTGCAACACCTCTCAAGAAGTCGCAACCATCGAGGAAGAAAACAAAGAAATCTGAACCTATTAAGGGCCTGTTTGGGAGCACTTCACTTCACCAAAAATCACTCCACTCCACCAACTCCAAAAAAATCGCATCCAAACGCGTTCGGCTCTAGCAAATCCGGCTCCAGGAAAAACGTGGAGCAGGGGGGTTGATCCACATTTTTGGTGGAGTACCTCAAGGGGTGCTCCAAAAACCTTGAATACAGACCTCGTTGTGGAGTTCGTAGTTATTTACCCACCATGCCATCCGTTACACAGTACCCCTTTGATTCCGGTCAAAAGAAAATAGAACAGCAGACTCATCCGCTACTCATCTGCTGCGCCCGAGCCCATAGCCTCCGCCGATTCGCCGACCGCCGTCGGCGCTCTTCCGGCAAGATGGACAGGGACGGAGGCGCCGACCTGGGCGCCACACCGAGGGAGCCCCCCGTCGGCCTGGGCGCTGCGGAGATGGAAGGGCCCGCCGGCCTGGCCACCGCGCCGCGGGCGGCCCCCGCCGGCCTGGCGGCCGCGCCGCGGGCGGACCCCACCAGCCTGGGCAGCGCGTCGCGGGCGGCACCCGCCGGCCTGGGCGGTGCCTCGCGAGCGGCACCCGCCGGCCTGGCCGCCGCGCCGCGGGCGGACCCCGCCAGCCTGGGCAGCACGTCGCGGGCGGCACCCGCCGGCCTGGGCGGCGCCTCGCGAGTGGCACCCACCGCCCTGGCCGCCGCGCCGCGGGCGGACCCCGCCAGACTGGGCAGCGCATCGCGGGCGGCACCCGCCAGCCTGGGCAGCGCCTCGCTGGCGGCCCCCGCCAGCCTGGCCGCCGCGCCGCGGGTGGCACCCGTCGGGCTGGGCGGCGCACCGCGAGCGGCCCCAGCCGGTCTGGCCGCCGCGCCGAGGGTGGCCGCCGCCGGTCTGGCCGGCGCGCCGAGGGGCGGCCCGACCGTTGTGGGCGGCGTGACCGACGCGACGAGGGAGGCATCAGGCATGGAGCAAGATCCGTCCAGGGGTGATTTCGGGGACCAGGATGATGGTGACCAAGGTCTGGCCGTCGGCGGATGAGGTCGTGACCGTGTTGGCAATTTCAGGGGTGGCGGCCAAGGCCGTGGCTGTGTTGGCCATGGTGGCGGCCGTGGCCGTGGCTGTGGCGCCGGGCATGGCAGCGAGAAGGCATCAAAGAGAAACGCTCCTGACATGGTAATGGAGTGTTCTCAATTAGGTCGTGCTTCGAGTAGTGTTGTTTTAGATGTATATAAATTTATCAGTGGCTTTGAGATTGTCTAGGAAGATTTTACACGTCGTGCATTTAGTTCTGATAGTATAGATACTAGCTGGCTTGCTGTAGTGCCATGACGAAGAATCAGAATATTGTCCGAGTAATAAACTTATTTGACCATCTAAAATATCAGGCTCTGTTTCCATGTTCTCCCCTGCTACTGTAGAATGACAGTTGAGTCATATATTCTACTTGGGACCATTTGTATATAGTAATCTTGTGATTATAAATCCTTATGAGTAGCTACACTAATGGTATTCAGAATGAGTCAAGGTTAGCTATTTCTGACCAGATTAACTAGATTTTCTGAACCTATCACATATGAAACATAGGGTGTATTTAGTTGCTAGTCTGCTAGACATCATGTGGTGCATGCTAAACTCTCCTGTGAGCACCTCCGATAGGCAAGGTATTTGTACCGCTAGAACAGTTATATGGATTGCATGTTATATGGATTGTGACTGAATAACAATTGTGGTTTTATCAACGAGGTCAAATTACTTTGAATGCTTGCACTTCAATGGACTGTCATATGTTATTCAGGGTGATTCAATTGAATGGACTCATGCAAACACGACGATCATATGTTCGTTGTTTGCCAAACAAGTTAAGAAAGGGAATAGACCGAACACTCATTTGAACTCAGTAGGCTATGATGAGGTCAACAATGAATTTTTCAACCTCACTGCAATTCGTTTAACCAAGCGGCAAATGAAGAACAAGTGGGATAAGTTGAAGACCGATTTAACAACTTGGAAGAAATTAATGAGGAAGCAAACGGGTGCGGGATGGGACAGAGCAAGAGGTGTGATTGATATGGATGATGAGTGGTGGAAGAAGGCAAGGGCGGTGAGTTCTGAAACTATTTTATTTCTGTTAAGCAATAGTTTCATGTCATTTCTTTTTGTAAATAATGATGATGTCCTTGCAGGAGATTCCAGGTTGCGGCAAGTTTCAAAAAAAACCGTTGCGAAATGAGGAGGACTTGACAGTGATGTTTGGTGACATAACTAATGATGAAAGCGATCATTGGAATCCTATGAGCTCTAATCCCATCATACCACCAACACAAGAGGATGTTGACAACGGACATGTGAATAAGATTCATGATGTCCCTGATGATTGTGACGATGACGGAGTTGCTTGGGATGAAACAGATGAGGTCCAAGAGGTTACTCCTTCTCCTACTATTTTGTTAGCAAACAAAAGAATTCCACCAGCAAAGAAACAAAGAACTGGAACAGCACAAGTTATTCAGGAACAAGTAACTAAGATTGCTGAGTCCGCTTCCTCTTTTACATCTAAAAAATTGGGTGAAGTAACTGTGCAACAAGTCATGGACCTTGTGTTGGAATGCGGGGCAGGGTATGATACAGATGAGCATTATATCGCCACAGAGTTGTTTGTGAAGAAGGACCAAAGGGAAATGTTCATGACCCTGCCAACAAACGAGATTAGATTTAATTGGCTTCGCAGAAAGTACAATGCCAAGTATGGAAATTGAGGAATTGTGTCATTTTAATAATTCTTTTTTGTTCGTATGAACTATTGTTATTGAAACTACAGTGTTATTTCAATTTTTAATTACTTGTTGGACTGAAGTATTGTCATTCAACCTTAAGTGTTATTTTAATGCCAAGTACTTATTTTATTTTATATGTCATATGATCTCTTATCTGTAGGAAAGTGAGAGCGATAGTGATGACTCCAATGATGAAAGTGAGGTCTTTTGGAATCTTATGTTGGGTACTGCAGAAATTGTAGAAATATATTCTGACCTTTACCTTGTTAAAAACCCACCAAGGACATCTGGTGTAAGTGGAACAGGATGGCTGCTAGAGACAATGAAAAGTCCTGGAGAATGTCATAGACAACTACCTATGAACAATGAAATATTCTTGGATCTTCATGGTGTGTTGGTGGGAAGGTATGGGCTGCGACCTTCTATGCACATTAGCACAAAAGAGATGCTTGCTATGTTCCTATACACATGTGCTGGAAACGAGTCTAATAGGAGAGCTCAAAATAGATTTAAGCATTCTGGCGAAACTATTAGTAGGAAATTTGATGAGGTGCTAAATGCTTTGATGGCTATGGCGAAAGATTTCATTCGACCAAAGAATCCCAACTTCCCCACAGTCCATAAAAGGATAAGAGATGACAAACATGCATATCCACATTTCAAAGATTGCATTGGTGCACTTGATGGCACTCATATCCGTGTTGCTCTTTCACCTGATGAGCAAGTGAGATATATTGGAAAGACCGGGGTAGCCACTCAAAATGTACTAGCGGTATGCGACTTTGACATGCGTTTCACTTATGTTTCCACGGGACAACCTGGAGCTATGCATGATACAAGTGTGTTGTACAATGCACTCAGAGTGGATGAAGAATTTTTTCCACATCCTCCACAAGGTAACATGTGTTCAATTTGATATATGAATGTGATTAACATGTAGCATTAATCCATAACTCATATTATTTTTTTGTGAACATAGGCAAATACTACGTTGTGGATGCGGGATATCCTAATCGTCCTGGCTACCTCGCTCCTTACAAGGGTGAAAGGTATCATTTACCGGAATGGCATAGAGGTATTGAACCTAAGACGCCTATGGAAAGGTTCAATCGGGTTCACTCATCTATCTGCAATGTGATTGAGCGATCTTTTGGACTATTAAAAATGAAGTGGAAAATTCTTTGGAAGATGCCACCATATTCCATGTACAAGCAAAAGATGATTGTTGTGGCTACCATGGTCCTTCACAATTTCATTCGTGAGCATGGAGGTCAAGAATGGAGGTCAAGATGAAGACTTTGCTCGGTTTGATTCATGATCCTAATTTTGTTCCTACAATACCGAAAAGATATAACAAATATGCAGTTTCGCAAGCGGCGTCAGATGGGTCAACTTCCGCACTCAACGCGCCAACTATGGATGTCTTTCATGATGAGCTAGCCACCGCACTCTCTCTTGCTTGGAACTAGTTTGTATTGGAAAGATTGATTTTGTACCGTATTTGTTGCGACCTTTCATTCGGTACAACGTTATTTGGTTCAATAGTTTTTGCCATGGGAAAAAATGAAGAAAGTATTGTACGCTATTTTACTGTAGCAGCGGAAAAAAAACTCAAAAACACCACGAACGGTACTGACGGCCCGGTTACTGTAGGAGCGTGGTTACTGTAGCAGTAGGGAAAAAAATGTAAACAATGCTAAAAACTCAACCGATCCAACCACCAAGGGCAAAATAGGACATTCCCACCAAAAACTCATATTCCTGGAGCTGGAGCACAACAATATGCCAAACACGTTCAACAACTCCATATTTTTCTGGAGTTGGTGGAGTGGAGCTGCAAAAGTGTGGAGCTGGTGGAGTGGAGCTGATTTCTGAAAGGTGGAGTGCTGCCAAACACCCCCTAAGAAGCTAGCAGGTGATATGACTCCTGAGGAATTGGAGGAGACATCGCAAGCATATGTAAGGGAGTGGTTTGAAAAAATACTGCAGAAAGAAAAGCGAAGGAGATGGAGCCTAAGCTAGTAGATCTAGCCAAATTAAAGTTTTTTATTAGCATGAAAAAGAAGTCAAGAAGACGTTACTATCGAACTACAATCGTTGTTAGTTAAGTCTTATCGGAAGAAAAAACAAGGAGAGTCATCGTCCAGTCGTACTATCCCCCAGCTCGCGCAACAAGATCAGCAAGTAGATAAAGACGCTCTAGCTATAGCAGCTATGCCTTTAGAACAACAAATCAAGGTCATTAAGTTTATGGAAGATACATGTCTCTCGCTTGCTGAAGTTCTAGGGCGAGCCGAACCGCCACCTCCAAAAAAGACTACACCTAAATGGCCCTTGAGTTAGGCAAGCCTCTAGTTAGGCCTAAATTGGTATGGAAGCTCTCAGCTAAGATGTATGAATTCCATTAGTGGTACATGGAGCATCGACCAAGGAAAGGTTCATGTTCACTCTTCTTGTTAAACTGATTGATTTTTTTGGTGAAGGTGAGAAGCTGCTGTGGTTGGAATTCAAGAATATTTATGAAGTGTACCATCAAAATGCCCTTGATGTCTCTCTCATCAGACTTGGGTTCTGTAAGTGTGTGTTTATTAGATGTAAATTTTGGCTCAGATCATTATTTTGTGAGTGTGTCGCCCTACTAACTTTGTCTTTCATTTTATGTAGGATGCAAATTCAGAGGTGCTGCCGAGAATCCTACTTCAATGTTGGCTTCATGGATCCAGAGTTTGTTAAACAAGATCAGATTCGGGATCAACCAAAGGATACATTGGACTGAATATACAAATTCCTGGAGCAACAAAATTATAAGCAATACATACTACTGCCTTACAACTTTAAGTAAGTGTGGGTGCCGTCTATTTTTCGTTTTCCTTTTCCTTACCTAATTAATGTTAGTGTTCTAATATGAACATTTATGTACACAGTTTCCACTGGATTCTCCTTATAATTATGATTGATCAAAGCAACATTACTGTGCTTGATTCGTTGAGGAAACCAAAGGAAGAGTACCAAAACATTCAAGACATGCTTAACTTGTAATAATTCTAGATCTTTATCTCTATACAAAAGTTTGTTTCCTAAATTTTCACCTAACATTGTATCATTCATTATTTTAATTCGCAACGTATGGAAACGATTCCGTAAGCATCATCGTGGTGATTTCAAAGAAAAACTTACATTCAGTACAACGTTCCCGGTATGTATGAAGTTTGCATATTTTGTACATAACTTGTTTTTTTCATAACTTGTTTTTTTCACTAAAGTGCTTGAGATATGAACAAGGGAATAATTATGTGGATACTACGTTTGTGAGCACATGTACCATTTCGTGAGGGACAAGGTGATATCGGACCATATAATTGTACGTAAAATAAACCTATTAATAATTAATTATTTTCTTACTCCTTTTATTGAATTGTTGGTGTAACATTCACATATTTTTAAATTACAGATGATGCATATTAGAGAAGAACTCTCGGAGAAGGAGGGGCTTTTGGCAATTCAAGAAGCTCTCATAGGATTTCTGGTGGACGAGGTGATTCCAATGGAGAATTTTATTACGATGGGCATTCAATAGCCGAACCGAGCAACACCACGACGGGAGGATCCTAAGAATTACGAGGACAAATTATTGTATATATAGTACTTTTATAAATACTAGTAAGAATTGTATATATAGTAGTTAAAATTAATATTATGCATATAATATAAATACTATCATGGAATATATATACACGACATGCATACAATACGAGCGTAAGCAACAATTAGTATTAATATGAAAAAGAATTCAAGGTAAAAAGAAAAAAAAATCTTTACTCCCGGTTGGTAATTGGTATTACCAACCGGGACTAAAGGGGCCATGTGCATGTGCATGCATGGCGGCACCTTTAGTCTCGGTTGGTATTACCAACCAGAACTAAAGGAGGTTTTTAATCTCGGGTGAATGACCTAGAACTAAAGAAGGGGACCTTTAGTCCCGAATAGTTAGTCCCAGTTGGATATTCGAGAGATATGACTCTGTCCAACTGGGATTACTACTCAGTTTTCCAAAAGTGTAATATAATTTGATTCGCCGGAAAATAGAATAATGCTGGTTGGCTGATGTTATGCTGGCGTCACCATGACCGCCATGGCTGTTGTTGCTTCTCGCCTACCTAGCTTGGGGCCGGGCTGTCATCCATCTCCACCAACCAACAAAACAAAAGAGCCAGTCACCAACTCCCGACCTGCTCCGTCCCTCGATCCATGCATCTTCTTCATTAGCTTGTTTAGGTGAGCGAGGTTGGTGTAATTAACGTCGATTGGCACTCGACTCAAGCTAAGCTGCTAAGGACCGGATCAACTCGCGTAATGCTTTTATTTAGCTCCAACAACCACCACGCATGCAGCTATACTAGTACATGTCAATTTCATGTGCTCACCTTTAATTTACGTTACGTTACTAGTTAAAAAAAATACTAGGGAACCCCAATGCATGCGGCTATTGACTTTAGTTGCATTTTGTACATGCGAGCATGCAAACGTCTGTGCCATCAATGCAAGTTTCACTTTTTTTTTTCAAACTGAACGTAATGCAAGTTTCACTTTTTTTTTCAAATTGAACGTAATGTAGGGAACATTTAACTATTTGCCATCCTTATGGATGGCACACATTTAACTATTTGCCATCCTTATGGATGGCACCTCTCCATTACGGATGCGTTTACATATTTGCCATCCCTCTACAAACGAAGCAACACATTTGTCATTTTCGCTGATGTGGCGCGCCAACTCACCTGTGCCAGCGTGGATCAGGACGGAAAAAGGCCACAATGCCCCTGCCTTTCTCTTGTTACCCATCCCTTTCCCTCTCTCGTGTCACTGACATGTGGAACCCATGCGTCAGGTCATCTTCAACCTCTCGATCCACCGAGCTCGCATGCTGATGACGACGAAGAGTCCGCCTGGGGGGGGGGGTGCGCAAGAGGCGGCTGCCCGACGAGCGGTGGCCAGCCCCGTCGAGCTTCGACCACGGGACCAGAGGCTGTGGCCCGGCGAGCGTCGGCCATAGGGACAAGCGGTGATGGTCGGCCCCCGACGAGCGCTGGCCATGGGGATGTGCGGCGACGGTCGGCCCTGGCTAGCGCCGGCCACGGGAGCGAGGGGCTGGCGCCCGGCGGCGCCTGTTGCGGGTGAGGGGGTGATGGTCGCGGGCGCCTGGCGGCGCCGGTCGTGGGTGAGGAGCGCGGGCAGCCGGCGCCTGGCGGCGCACGCGAGCGACCGGCGGCGCGAGGGGGCGCAACGACGGGGATAGGGATAAGGCAGAGGTGTTTTGGTCTTTTCTAATCCCGATCCACGTTGGCACGGGTGAGTTAGCGCGCCACGTCAGCGAAAATAGCAAATATGTTGCTTCGTTTGTAGAGGGATGGAAAATATGTAAGCGCATCCGTAAGGATGGCAAATGAAGAGGTGCCATCCGTAAGGATGGCAAATAGTTAAATATCCCTAACTTAGTGCTAATTTTGCAAACTGAATGAAAAACGTAACTTAGTGCTATATGGCACGCTCATGGAAAAACAAACAAACAACGATAATGACAAATAATGAAAAATGATACCCGTTTATTTGGAAGATGATGATCAATAGAGAGCATTAACTTAAATATTCCAGCTCTATCGTGGTACACACGTAATAGATCCGAACGAATGCCCGACCTGCTTCCCAATTAAGTGTGTGCCACTGGCCATTGTGCTCAATTAAGTCTCAGCTCATCAAGGATGGAACGGAAGCACTGCCGCTATCTAATCACGGTGGCTACCTACAACCGATATTGACTACTCTCGTCTTGCCATATCAATAAGAAAAAGTAGCTGTGAAGAAGATGCTCGGCCAAATCAGGACGACCCCTCATCCAGTCATCAGTGGATATCGGACCATGCACAACAGCCATGAACAGCTCCAGCCCACCACACCCAGCCAGGATATATTTGCCCTGAAAACACTTCCAAGTAAGCAGTGCATGCATACAAGAGCGTGTATATAGACTAACAGCCTGAGATATACGAACTGCATTTAGCTCTGCATTTTAAAAAGAGGGTGAATCAGTCTTTTATGAGGGAGGATAGAAAGTTTCTGCAATTATATTTATTGGCCTTCATTAGTAGGGCATATCTAGATAAGATCATATTTGTTACATCTGATGTTAGGAAGCTTTTCTGTTCTATGCTTTAATGCAATATTAGCCATGCGCTGTTTGCAGCAATTCAATGTTGCAATGAAATTTGGACCATGTAGATGTTATCCTTCGTTGAGCTTAAGACAGATTCAGTGTACAATTTCACTGCACTATTACCAAGACTAGAAACTAGGTAACTGTACTTGTTGAGTGTTATGGGGATGAAACTCCTCTGACATATGATGAAACTCCCCCGGCCCTTCTCTCTCCTCATAAAGAAATTGCTAATGTGGCATGGAATTTAATGCCCTTGAAACTCTTCATGAAACTCCCACTGAAACTGTACCAGAAGAGAATTCTTGAGAAGTTTGACTACTGTATATCGGCCCAATTTTCTAGCAAGGTAATGAAAACAAGAAGAAATATAGGCTTTAGTATAGAACCAAGGAGGCTTAATAGGGGTGCATAACAAAGTCTTAGCATGTATCTCTTCGAATTAATAGAAGAAAATGGGGATTTGGCAACACCTTAATTAGCTTCTTGGGAAGAGCGATTTAACTCAATTGAGAAGCTCAACGGAAAACAGCCGATTCAGACTTTGGTCTGGCCTCATGAAGGTAAAAGATCAATTTCCTTGGTTTGGGGACTTTTAGTTTGAATAATTGTACCTGAATACACTTTTTGGGATGATAAATAACCTGGTAATTCATATTTTCATAAGTAATTACTCTTATTCGTACAAATAATGAGGAAGAAACATGCAGCAGGAGAACAAACTATAAATTGGGCATATTGATAGTTGACAAGTTGACTACATGGAATGAGTTGGTTTCAAAAGTGGCATTTGTGCAATTCATCTATGATCAAACGGATTTCTTTAGATAATCACTTAGTATACGTGGTTTATTTTCAGTCCAATCTATGTGTAAAGCCTTAATCAGAATATACTACCTGCTAGTTGACTTATGTGGAATCTTAAATTACACATAAAAATACAGATATTTATTTGGTACCTAACTAGAGAAGTTATTTTAACAAAGGATAATTAATTAAGTAAAATTTGCCTGGTAGTGAACAATGTTGCTTTTTTTAGGTAAACCTCTTTATTGCTCTTTAAGCAAAAAATGGAATCATCCAACAAATTGCTTAGTTTACAATCACCAACATGCATTGCTCATTTGTACGGAAACTGGCTAAATAGTGCAGACTTAAAATTGAGATCTTAAGTTCTAGTCAGAGCAAGTGATTTATGTTAGGCTGTATTGTTTAGTCAAAACGATATTGTTTATTAATAAGGCATGAAAGCATTCTTATATATCCAAGTTAGTTTAGCAGAACTCATTGGATACACTTGGATATATAGGTGGACTGCCGGTTACTAAATCCGATAGTTGGCGCGCTGGGTAGGGATGATCGTGAGATCCTCTTGATGAGCTAAGCATGTGTTTGGTTCCAGGCATGGGATGGGATGGAACGGAATGGGACGGTCCATGAATGTCCTAGTGTTTGGTTGTGAATCGCAGGGGACAGGGACATCCCGAATCGGGAATATACCCTAAATATACGGGACAACCCCGTCCGGCAGAAATGAGCGGACGGGGTCATCCCAGTTCCTCGTCGCCCGTGCACGTGACCCGCGCGTGAAAAACGCTTCACCTCCTCCCGTCCGTGAAAAAAAAACAGTGCCCGCTCCTCGGGCGGAAAAAAGCGGCGGCGCCGCGCACCGGCCATCTGGACGGCGTCCGCAGATCCGAGTCACAGGCCATCGCTCCGGATCCTCCTAGCTGCTCCGACTCCTCCTGGTTGGCACGCGCTCTCCGCGGACGCCTCGTACACGGTCATACATGCGACGGCCGGCTTGGCTTGTCTCGTCGCGGCCGGTCAGTTGCCGCTGCCGGGAGTGCTCAGGTCGGGATCTGACGCGGCTGACTTGCTCGGTCCTCGTCGCTACGCATAACGCCGGGTAGGTGACAGGCGGCCACAGTGTCACCGCTCCATTCTTCCCTATCCTGCCACTCTCCTTTGCATATCCTCACGTTCCTCCCTCTCAGTCCACAGGAAGAAGGAGCCCAGCGCCATCCCTCCCCATCCGTGTTCTCCAACGGGATCTTGGCTTTCTTTCCCCAAGGTATGGAAAACCCTAGCGCCCATTGACCCATGTGTATGTATGTGTGCTCGATCTGATCCATGAAGCAGCTGTGAGATTTGTTTTGCATGTATTGTGCGACCATATTTTCTGAATGAATACATTTGTGCAATAATATCGGTATTGGTTACATGTGTGTGTAGTAGGATTCAATGTATTTTTGTGATGTGCGGGTAGTAGTTGGTGGTATATATATATATATATATATATATATATATGTTATATATATATATAGTCCTGAATTCTTTGGTTTTTTTGCTATAGATGGATCAACAAACCAAGGTTGTTACTTGTACTGCTGCTGCATATATGTTGTTGTCAATGATGGCTATGGTTATTATTGAGTCTAGAAAATGTAAGCGAGCTGCAAGGAGAGAAGGTATCACTTATGGGCCTATCGATGAAAGGGATAGGATGAGACTTGAGTATCTAAACAACAAAATTGGGAAGGATGATATAGTTTGTGTGAACATGCTAAGACTCCATAGAGCCAAGTTCTTTTGATTTTGCAACCTATTCAGGGATCGTGGTTTGCTTGAAGATACCATCCATTGTTTTGTTGAGCAGCAAGTGGCAATGTTTCTAAATACTATGGGGCACAACCTTAGGAACCATTTGGTTGGGACTAATTTTGATAGATCTGGAGAAACGGTCAGCCGTTATGTTAACAAGGTTCTTCGTGCTGTTAGTGAGCTACGAGGGGAATTAATTAGGCCACCGTCATTGGAAACTCCTACCAAAGTTCTAGGAAACCACAGATGGGATCGTTACTTTAAGGATTGTATTGGAGCCATCGATGGTACACATGTAAGAGCCTCTGTTCCTAAGGATATGGAGTTATCCTTTCGTGGTAGGAAGTCATATGCCTCTCAAAATGTAATGGCTGCCGTAGATTTTGATCTCTGGTTCACCTATGTATTAGCTGGTTGGGAGGGGACAACACATGATGCACTAGTATTACGAGATGCTTTGGAGCGTGAGAATGGACTTCGAGTGCCACAAGGTAATACACTAATAACATATCAAATTCTCCATATGAATCGTTGATATAATAGAAATATGATCAAATTTCCATCACATTTTAGGGAAATTCTACCTAGTTGATGCCGGATATGGAGCAAAACTAGAATTCTTGCCCCCTTTTCGTGGTGTTCGTTACCACTTGAATGAGTGGGGGAATAATCCTGTACAAAAGGAGAAGGAGCTATGCAACCTTAGGCACTCATCTCTTTGTATCACAGTAGAGCGTGCATTTGGGTGTCTAAAGAGAAGATTCAAAATTCTAGATGATGCCTCTCCTTTCTTTCCTTTCCCGACTCAAGTAGACATTGTTGTTGCTTGCTGCATCATTCACAATTGGATCATACAAGATGGAATTGATCAATTCTTCATGGAAGAAAATAATTTGCCAAGTTATAACCATGCTACAACATACAGTGGACAAGCAAGTGAGCATACCGAGATGGTTAATTTCAGGCAAAGCATTGCTAATCAGATGTGGGCAGACCGTCAAAACAACAATATTAATTAGTACCCACTAGTTTGTTGATGTATTTCAGTTTTGCAAGTATTTTTCTTGTTTTATTTGTGTTGTATTGACATATTGTTGCTATATTTCAATTGTATGGACATGATAATATTTTTCATATTGATTATTGAGGAGGATGGAGTTGGGTATAGTGTACTCGCATAACCAGAAACTTCTATAGTGTACTGGTTTGTGACTTCTTGTTTTCAAAGGGAAAAACATTCAAAAGTGTTGTGATTGTGCTGTGCTTGGTGGTTAGTTTTTGTTATGTCAAAAACCTGCATGGCAAAAATTTGGACCAGAAGTGTTGTGCTTGCTAGTTGCATTTCAATTGATCTTTACATTTCTGAGGTGCTGTAAAATGTAAAATTTCAGAGGTTACTGCTACATGCTTATTATTGTCATTTACATTATCAAATCTTAAGGATGTGTGATAAGCTTATTTACAATTGTATATCGTATGTCGGTTGCTTTTCTGCTATATATCGTGAAGCTTTTACTTTTGACTTTTCTGCTATATATCGTGAAGCTTTTACTTTTGACGTGTATTGCTAAATTGCTTGCCACTTATAATTTTTCTGATGCTCCAGAGAATATAGCTATGCTAACTGAAATGTACCACATGTAGCTTTGGTTATTTCAGGATCATGTACCACTAGCATCCTTCTCATGTGGCTATTGTTTATTGTGCAGTTGTAGTTCTCCTACTGATCTCATTTCTTTTTTCATGATCTTTTTTATTGTGCCCTGGAATCATGGAAATATATGCAGCGAGCCAAGTGGTTTGTGCTGATTTGGACAATATCATTCATGTGGGCTCTTTTGCATGAACAGATTGCAGTAAAAAGGCTCAAGAGTTGGACAGCCATGTCGAGGGACTGACATACAATGCTTGCTGTTTTTTTGTTCATGGCAGGCAATGGATGGCCATGTTGAGGGACTTGGGAGAGGTACTGGTGTGGCTGCCTGGACAGCGCCAATGTCCACTTTCATGCTGAAAAATCTTGCCAATGTGGTTGCTAGTGGTGTTAAAACAGGAAAGGGCTTCAAAAAGGTCTATTTTAATGCATGTGCTAGAGCTGTCAATGAAAAATTCAACACTACACTCAATGGTGAGTAGATTAAGAATCATCTGAAGACATGGCAAAGAAAGTGGGCCAAGATAACAAGACTCAAGAGCTTGAGTGCATCTAGATTTTATGAAGATAACTACATCATCACCCTTGACGAGGAGCACTACAATGGCCATGTGCACGTAATCTAGTTTCTATCATTTTGTGGTCTTATTCTTATCATATTTTTCATACTGATTTCTATTGCATTATAGGATCACAAGGCTGATGCTGAGTATTTAAACAAGCCTCTTGAGAACTATGCTGAGATGGAAACAATCTTTGGGAAGGATATGGCTACAGGCAAGTTTGCAAAGGATTCAAGTGCTCCTCTTGGTACAGAAGATGATGACAAATGGTACAGGAGATGATCCTAGCAGTGCTTTTGAGGAAGGGGCAACATCTAATGCAAGACCTAACAAGAGGACTAAGATTGTTGAAAGTGAAGAGGATGGACTGATTGGTGCGTTCAACAAAGTTGGTGACAAGCTTGCCATGGCTATAATGCAGGTTGCTAAATCAAACAATGAGCTACTAGAAGATCTCTTTGCCAAAGTGAATAGCCTTTCAGTTTCAGGCTTTAATGATCTTCAGATATCCACGTACTATGCTCATCTGGTGGCCAATCCTCTCACTGGTAAAGCTTTCTATGGCTTGCCATTTGAGCACCAGTTACATTGGATGGCTATGTTTGTTAGTGAGAGGTTCCCTGGATAGTAGGGTGCTTTGGAACATACAACTAGTGATAGTGGTAAAGCTTTCTTTTGCTAACTAGGCCATGTTTGCTACACCTGATAGTTGTAACATCTCTTTTGTCATATTTCTTTGGCAAAATTTGCTAGCGGACACTGAAAGTGGTGCTCATTTGCTGACGGACACCCAAATTGAAGCCTTTTGCTGGAAGACACATTCGTTGTTGTCAATTTTGCTGGAAGACACTTTGCACCGGTTGAGGAGAGGGAATCTTTTTTGTTGGACATCCGGTGCCCCTGACCCATATTTGGGTCGAGCCAAACAAAGCAAGCGGCGGCCCGGCCCAGACTCTTGTTGCTAACACTTTCCCACCTTTGCTATCTGCGCGACAAAGGAGGCGGCGGCGGCGGGTGCGGCGCGGGAGCGGCGGCGGGGGCGGCGGCGGTGGCGGCGGTGGTGGCGGCACATGGGCGGCGGCGGCGGCGGCGTAGGTTTGGCGGCGCGGGCGCGGGCGTCTACAACCGGATAGGGCAAGCAGAGGACAGATGACGACAGGCTCGGGCGCTGCTTCCTCCTCTAGTGCATCTGCGCGGTCGCGAGGAGCACGAGATGCTTAGACACTGTGCCCGTTCTGCAGGACACCGACCGTTGTGGAGCAGACCTCCAGAACCCTAAACAATCCATTGAAGCAGTTCTATACTTGCAGGAATTGAGATTGGGTAAGTTATCTTCATTGATTTGGGGTCCATTTGGGTGGTGTCAAATTCGCAGCTAGGGTTCATCCCAAGCTTCTGTTCTTGGTCCTGAGCAGGGCAGCGACAAGTGTGCCTTCTTCATGTGGAAGCCAATGAGCCCAGAAGATGCTGCTGGGGACGTTGCAGGATTGATGGCAGGCATGAAGGAGGTGGAGACAACTCTGTTGAAACTGACCAATGTAGTATCTGCTCAGAGGGTGGCTATGAGTAGCATAGCTGGAGAGGAGAGAGTGAATAGGTGGATGAATGTGGCCAGTGTGTTTCTAGGAGTTGTCAACTTTATTGCCATGTGCATGTTGTATAAGAATGCATGAACTTTGCTATTATCTGTAAAATGAATGGAATGGGCCAGTTATCTGACTTTGCCAAGCTGAATTCATTACATCACAAGTTGAATTCATTACATCACAAGTTGAATTCATTACAATACCAAGCTGAATTCATTACCATACCAAGTTCAATACATCACCATCATTACATGATCATGGTCATTACAATACCAAGTTGAATTCATCAGGATACCAAGTTCAATACATCACAAGTTATAAAATACAAAAGGTCATCACAAGTCACTTGGTAACAGCTTGTTAAAATACAAAAGGTCATCACAAATCACAAGTCACTTGGTCATCAAAAGGTCAGCTGTGAGATAGCCTGACTCCTAATCATTATCCTTGGACTGGATGTCACTTGGTGTTTTGCCTAGCTCCTAGTGACCGGAGAATGTGGAACCCTGCATAATGTAACAGCTTGTTAATAGTCAGCTAAAAATTTGGAAAACACAAAGACAAGACATGATGTGTCATTGATCATATACTATGTATCTTTTGCAGGAGATGCAAGCTGAGCAGGAGTTGCTTTTCCTTTCTTATTGGGTTGTTTCCCCTTGGATGTGGCAACTTTCTAATCTGCAACAATCAACAAAAAAAGACTCAACAGTTAGTTGTCAACAAAGAATGAATAGGGGTTTACAATATGCTCTGAGCTACAACACATACCTGCCATGTCCTCCCATCTTGACACCGAGCTGCATAAATCCTCCACCTGCACTTCTTGGCCTTACAATATGCTCTGAACCTCCTTGACTCACTATATGGAACTGCAAGTTCAACTTCATTCAGCACAACATATTGCCTAATACACCTTTTAAAACAATAACCATCTTTAAATGTAACACCAACAGCTATCTTAGGGTTATCTATGTCAGTCACATGCACCACACTCTCACAGCCCTCCTCATCATCCACAAAAAGTGGGTCATCATCTTCTGGGTCAGAGCCAGGGTAGTAATCACAGTCCTCCTCAGCACCATCAACCAATAGATCCTTGTACTTGTTTCTCTCATCATCTACTCCAACATACTCAACTTCATCTGACTCTCCCCAGTAATCATCAGCATTGCGATCACCATCATCAGGGTTCACATTACCATCAGGAGTGACATTTTCATCAGGGTTCATATTACCATCAGGAATGACATTTTCATCAGGAAGAATCATAGCTGTTGGCAAACACATGACTTGACTCTGTTGTGTGGTAACAGCAGATGCATTGGCATGACAAACTTGGGGCTGCACTAATCGAGGTCCAGTGTCAACAACATCTACAGTCAATGGCAGCTTTCTACTCTCCCAATAAACCTCAAATGCTTATAGCAAAGCAGAGTCAGAATCTATACGCACTGTCTCATCCTTGGTTTTGTCAAAGAAAGTGACTTCCAGGGCTTGATCCTTCCCATGAACTATCTCCTCAGCAAGCATAGCACTAAAATCTATCCAATTAGTGGTATCCTTGTCCACCACACGCATGAAGTTAGCAGTTACATGATAATCATTAAGCCCATCTGGTCTATGCTCTACATAGCCAGGAACTATAATCGCCACCCTACAGGCGGCCGTCGGATCCATCCTAAATACAAAACAAATACTAGATCAAAACTAAACGAGCTCAAAAACGTAGTCTTTTTAATGCATCCGCAGGTAACACATACAAATCGAGCGAGATAGGGTTCAAGAAAAGGCACTAACCCTTTTGGAATCCATTTGAATCGAAGCGCCCTTGGTGGAGAACCTAGGCTCTGCGCGTTGTTCCCGATAGGGGACTTCATCTTCCTGGTGGCGTTCTTCCTCAGCCCCTCATGGTGCACGACGAAGCGCCCTTGGTGGAGAACCCACGCGCCCGCGCCCACGCCGCCGAACCCACGCCACCGAACCCACGCCGCCGCCACCGCCCCCGCGCCGCCGCCACCTCCTTTGTCGCGCAGATAGCGAAGGTGGGGAAAGTGGTTAGCTACGGGAGTCTGGGCCGGGCCGCCGCTTGCTTTGTCTGGCTCGACCCAAATATGGGTCAGGGGCACCGGATGTCCAACAAAAAAGATTCTCTCTCCTCAACCGGTGCAAAGTGTCTTCCAGCAAAATTGACAACAACGAATGTGTCTTCCAGCAAAAGGCTCCAATTTGGGTGTCCGCCAGCAAATGAGCACCACTTTCAGTGTCCGCTAGCAAATTTTGCCTATTTCTTTTGCTAACTGTGGCCTATCTTGTATGCCTTGAACTTTCTATTTTGTGTAAGGCATGAATTTGATGTAATGGAAGTATGGTAAATACCATCTGTATATGAATGTCATTTGATGGTAAATGAATTATATATGATTCGGACTATATATATTATGTAACCAAAAATTTGAAAGTTGTATTTATATCAAAAGGAAAGCTGCAATTATTGTTAGAAAGAAGGTATGAGAGGTAGGAGGTGAGGTAGGAGGTAATGTCACCGTATTTGTGTGGGAGGTTATCATAACCAGTTGTCCCTCAATCCAAACAGAAAACGGGATCCACGTTTATCCCTCAAATCAAACAAAAAATAGGGACGCCCCTATCCCTCTAACCAAACATGAAATAGGATCGTCCCATCCCAGAAAACTGAAACGGGACCATCCCGTTCTATATTGTCTCCCATCCAAATGCATGCTAAAAGGCAGTCATCGACATCATATGTTAAAAGGTCGGGTGCGTCGATCTTAATATATCAATGTTAGATCAGTTTGATCGGTAGAAGCTAATCACGTATTAATGTTTTATTTCCGATCTGTACGTGCCGCCTGTTTCCCTCCAACCAAGCGCCGCCCGGTGTCATGCGTCATCAATATGCATGTTCGCTTCAGCTTATAAGCCGGCTGAAAAGCTGAAACGGCTGATTTGTTGTGAGAGGAAAACACTGTTTGGTGGCTGATAAGCCGGCTGAATAAGCTGAAGCGAACAGGCTCAATATGTGCGGAAGATGGGACAACTGCCATGGCTGCCGCCAACAACTTCCTGTCTTCACTGTGCGATCAAGCTAAGAAAAATCGATCTACAACATGTGTACATGAACAGGGAAATATCCCTTCTGTTATTTTCTTTCTATGTCTGGTCTCAAGCGTTATTTCATTTGTTTGACCGAACGAAACTTATTCTAATATGTTATTTATCCAACGTGATGCATGCATGATCCTCCATATCGCTGACTTGCCGGAAAATGGATCCTATGGGTCAAAGTTTGTGCATGCTTGTGGCGCTCGGAGGAGGCATTAATGAGGCGGCGCCGATATCATCTTCACCAATGTTCTGACAGTGACAACACCGCCGACCACCTCGAGTGCGCCAGCCATCACTTAATGGATCGGCTATGACGAGTCGGCAACGCCAACGCTCCAGCGACACTTCCACGCCCACACTCGACTTGACATACTAGTCGGGAACCCGGCTCGTTCACTTCATCAACAACTATTCACAGACCACGACGACTGAGACCACGTAGGGGCTTCTAAGCCCGAACTTTCTGACGCAACCATGAATCAAGCTAAGTCTTATTTATAATTAAATATTTATGGCTTCTGTATACCTACATATGCCTTGACTCCTCTGTGTCTCTGTGACTTTCGCTGACCACCTTGGTCGCACCCTGACTGTTTATACAGCTTGGTTTATCCACTACACGGGCGGTCGGAGGCTACACCCCACGGGTGCCTAGCTCATGCTTTTCAGCACTGTTTTGATTGCTTTGTGGATTGTCCATCCCCTTAACGGTTGCTAAAGTACTCGGGTAGCACACGCCTTAATCCGTGAAGCCTGACCCTCATGTGTCTCTTCCTACTAAGCACGCTTGAGTCCACTCGGCAACCCCTCGATAGGGTTAGGTGCTTAAACGTAACCGGCTAACTACTCGGGGAAATTACCTGACCTACAAGAGCAGGATGCGCAAGAGTTTACTTCTACAACAAATCAAACTTCCAAGTTATTTAATCATTAAATATTCTACATTATGCTATATAATATTTGCAGTGTCTTTTACAGCTCAGAAACTACTCGGCATGCCTCCTGCCGCTCGGCTGACCTCCTAGGCTCAGGGCGGGAGGTGACTTGGCGTGCTTTCGTAGCTCAGTTGGCCCCCGGCTTGAGGGCTGGGCACCATAATATGACTTGGTGTACCTTCTGCCGCTCAGCCAACCTCCTAGGCTCGGGGGCTGGGTGCAGGAGGTGACTCGGCATGCCTCTTACCACTCGGCCGACCTCTCTGGATCGGGGTGGGAGGTGACTCGGCATGCTTTCGTGACTCGGTCGGCTCCCACGCTCGGGGGCTGGGCTCCACAGACGACTCGACGAGCCTCCTGCTGCTTGACCAACCTCTCTGGCTTGGGGCAGGAGGCGACTCGGTGTACTTCTGCGCTCGGCTGGCTCCTAGCCTCGGGGGCTTGGTGTGGCGGATCCACCTCGGATTAGCCTAAATAAGGCACGGATAAGTCGCCTAATATGCGACACTCGGCCTTAATCGTGCTAACTCGAGATGCCATCGGATTTCCTCCGATTTAACCACTTTGACAGGACCGAGTTTAGCAAAACCCACGCGAAGGTGAGTGGTTCCAGAGAATACAACAAGTCCACCGAGTTAATTAACAAGACTATTTTAGTTCAACCACAAAACAACATCAGAGTTTTATAAGGTGCAAAAAAAACAACAGAAGGTAAAACAAGCGGAAGCTAAACGTAGGGGTCGGACGTCCTTGGTGAGGCCTGCCAAGACGTCAGTGATCCCTCTCCTCGCCGTCCGAGGAGGGATCCCACTCGACCGTCCAACCCGGAGGGAGTTGGGGCGGCCAAGTGCCAACAGGGGAGTACTCGGGAGCAGCAACTTCACCTGAAAAAGAAGAGCCACAACAAGGCTGAGCTACTAAGCTCAACAAGACTTAACCGACAGGGAGTAAGCTACTCCACCACTTCTAGACATGCAAGGCTCTTTGGCTGAGGGGTTTGTTTGCCAAGAAGCACTAAGTAGATCCTTACTTTCAAAGTTTTAGCTCAGATTCTAGGTTCATCAACCGGTCTAAGTTGGCACTTACTCTAGGCAAACATAGAACCATCCAAAAGGTATGTATATCATCATCATGACCATGTCATCATCAGATTCCTTTATTACTCAGTGTAGCATAGCGATTAAGCAGTCTCAAACTGTGAGATGCAGACGAATCGATTCGAGTTCTTTAACCATGCATGGTGAACCTAACCTCACGACATCCGCGCACCCCCGAGGGTCGCTTCCTGTGTCGGCCTTCCCCATCAATTCTCTAACCCGTGTCGGGCCCATTTCCTTTGGTACAATGTTCCACAGACCCGGCCTCTGCCGTTCTGTGACCACACTTGCCACCACGTGCGACCGCAGGGGAACTCTGTTCCAAGGACAATGGGGCGACTGCTCACGTCTAGGTTCAATCCGGTACTCGGCTTCCTCATCCCATAATAAGTATGAGGTTAGTACTTTCAAACACTTGATCACGAACACCACCACTGTCGGGCCTTAGCAAGTTTCATAGACAGACGGGGCGATTAGCCGACCACCAAAAGTTAACCAGAACCCTGCCCCGTCCATCGTCCTTATAGTTGTGACAGAAGGAGAACAACTAACTCTTATAACTCGCGAGTGACAGGGAATCACTCGACTTTTACCGCTTCCTATTTAGCAAAGCATCTACTCAGTCCAACAGCTAGTGTTCAACACAAGGGAACTAAGTCATACATCTATGGTTCCAAACAACTCCTATACGTAAATGCACAAACAAGGTACAGAAGGCATTCGCAAGTTTGGGAAAACTGGGGTTCATGCTTCGGGGCTTGCCTTCAAGCGAGAAGGAAGGGATGGGGTCTTCTGCTGGGGCGGCTTCGGCTTCGGCTTCTGGAGGCAGGAGCTCTGCTGCAGCTTCGTCTTCTGGCACCGGGTACAACTCGTAGAAGCCGACGGTGAGACGCAGCTCTACACGAAATGCAATGCAAGGATTAGCATTTAGACGGTTATTTCATCAGCAACACTCGCAAGGTGTTAGCCCAAGGATCTTGTAGCAAATCTACGGAAAAAGGTGGGGAAAGTATACTTGGGTGGGTGGAGATCAAGATACAAGGGTCGGATAGGAAGGAACTTGTGATCAGACCCTTAAATTTAGAGGAGTAGATGTGCTAGGGGTCCTCAGACTTAACGCAGAGAAGTCCCCGAGTTTTACACATATACCCTCGGTTTAAGGAAAAAGATGCAGCCGAGCCCTCGGGCGAGGCGGAGAAAGCGTTGGCGAAACAGACAGGGTCGGACGAGACAGAAAAGGGTCGGCAGCTTACCTTCGGTTCACAGGTGAAGATTGGGGTCGGAAGAGAGCAGACTTGGTCGGAGGATGGAAACACGAAGACTTGGGCAGGCGATGCCTGGTGGTGCTCCGACGGCGGCGGCGGTGCTTCTTGTGGACAACAAGCAAGCTTTAGCACAGCGCGGAGGAGCAAGTGGTTGGGTGGATTAGAAGGGGCGGCCAGGGAGCGGAGAGGAGAGTTCCGCAAGGACTTAGGCGGTAGCGCTTTGAGCACGAACAGAGAGCAAGGCGGGAGGGTGGCGATGGCGAAGGGGAACTTCGGCGGGGCTCCGGCATTCCCTTTTATAGCCGTGCGGATGAGAGAGAGAGTTGGGGCAGCGCGAAGACCGGGAAGAACGATGGAGTGCACTGCCGGGGTGGCGATTGAGCAACGAGGGTGGTGGAGCAGGACTTTGGGGATGACATCGGCGGTCATTGGGCACCAGCGACAGGGTGGCGCAGGCACGGTTTTGCCGGTGGTTGAGATTTAGCGGAGGCGGGCGTCGTCGTGCGGTGGATCTGATGGAAGTGACCTGGGAAACGGCGCTAGAAGCGAGGGTGCACAGGTGAGAAGACGGGCAGCTGCGGTCGTGCGGGCGAGCGCGGAGCAACAGATTGTCGGGGCGCTGCTCTGACAAGGCGGAAAAGGGACTGTCGCGGCCGGGGTCTGGATTGGCGACGGAGGAATCGTTGCGTAGTGCAGTCCGGGCGGCGCGACTGTGGAGGGGCGGCGGAAAAGGCGGGAGGCATCGGGCTCCGCAGCCGGGGGTCCGGCGGGTGATGATGGGTGCGGGCGGCGAGGTGCTGCAGAAAGGGTTGCAGAGGGCTTCCGCTGCGATTGGGGAAAGGGGGCGCGGATATCCATCCGGTCGTGGCCGGCGACGGGGCGGAGCGGCGGGGGTCAGAAGAAACGAGCCACGCAGCGGAGAAACTCTAAGGCGGGCAACTACTCGAGTGCGTCTGTCGTGGGAGATCTGGGGGAAAGATTTTTGTGGGTCCACCGGTCAGTCTCAGTTGGTCCACTGCTCAGATTGAAGGGAGGCATTGTGGGAAGACTTAGAAGGATCCGGCGGGTGAGTTGGGGTCGGCGGGGTCGGAACTGGGGAAACGGTAAAGAGGGGTCGGTTCTCAGGGGTCGGGACCGGACTGGAGGTTGAGCACTTGTACTCGGGAAAAGCTGAGATAGGGGATCAGGGACTTAGATTAAGATTAACTCGAGAGATTTGGGGTCGGTCATCACACTTGGCTCCCAGACAACTCTGCATGCTTCCTGCCACCAGGCCGACTTCCCAGGCTTGGAGGCTGGGTGTGGGAGGTGACTCGGCGTGCCTCCATGGCTTCGCCAGCCCTCGCGCTCGAGGGCTGGGTGCCTAGTTCGGGTTGGCGTGCCTCCGTGGTTGTGCTAGTCCTTGCGCTCAAAGGCTCGGAGGATGGGTGTAGGATATCACTTGATGTGCGTCCATGGCATTTCACAAGACAAATACTACAAGATCAAGGATTTTTCTTTGAGCACCGCGCAGCTTCTCGGCAACCAGACAACGAAAGCACTCGGGCGAAGCTTATCCAACTCGACATTCGTGTAGGGCTGCCGTTCAACTCCACACCGCTCGGGGGCTTCATGTTTATGGATACTCGAGTACCCTCATGGAGGGCCCAGCCGACCACTAATGGGCCGGCCCGACTTGATGAAGAAGGTAGAAGATAGAGTTTAGTTAGGGCACCCCACGTGTTGTAATCCAGCTAGATCTCATCTATAGTAACCAACTAGGGGTCCTGCCATGTAACCCTATCCCTCGGAGTATATAAGGGGAGGTAGGGGTACCCCTAGGAGGGGAACCAATCCAATCCCTCAACACAACAACCAACACCCGAGCGTAGGGCGCAATACAATCCTCAAAATAGGACGTAGGGTATTACGCTATACTAGCGACCCAAACCTGTATAAATCTTTGTGTCTTGTGCCTTGCGTTACCGTCAAGTTCATGGTCTTGCGATCCTCTCTGCCTACAAATCAACCATTTGGGTACCCCTAGGTGGACTGCCGGTTACTAAATCCAACAGTGGTGGATAAGAAATTATGAAATTTTTTGTGGCATATAAAGAGTTGCCTTATTTTATTATGTTTAGATTGATCCCTAGCTAACTATACACAAAATTTGTTTATAAATAGAGTCCAAGAAACAAGAAAAAACTAACAAATGTTACACCTAACAAACTGGAAGCTAATATTCTCTCCGAGCCAAGTAAGATTCAGGTACCAAAACAGGCCTAGAGGTCCACGTGTGTGCTGCTACATAAACACACTTGATAACATGATATTTTTTTAGATAATGGAAAAAGTTCTGGCCTCAAACTTCCTGAAAGGATCTTGATGTCTCCTAGAGGGGGGGGGTTGAATAGGCGTACCCTAAAATTATCACAACTTAAAACAAGTTTATCAGGGACTTTCGGTATTTTCGGAGAAGTTTCCAGAAATTCCGCAACCTACGGAATTTCCAAAGAAATCTACAAAAATATCTGGAGCTAGGAGAGGGCACTTATGCAACGGAATAAAACTCTCTCAGTCAGAAACTGGAACCACCGGTTTCCAAAACTGGAACCTCCAGTTTATGCTTGGGCAGAGAAGACCCCTAAACCTATGAGGTGAAAGTGAGCTCGATATCAAACCAAACTTGAAGACTATGCTCACAGGGTGTTTCTCAGTAGGTTCACAAAGTTCGTGCACTCCACAAACACGAATACCCAAGTAGATCAACCAAATTCTCAAATTTAATAATGAATGCAAATGAGATCAAACCAGCGAGGAGACACGAGGGTTTGTTTCACCAAAGTTCAGATTCACCAATGTGAATCCTACATCTCCATTAAGGAGCCATTGGAATACAAGTCTACTCAACTCCCTTCTAATTTACCAGGTTTCTTTCAACCACTTTCCTCATTTCCACAAGATGACCTTTTTTCTTGCCGAGGTAAGATCGCAGCCTTCACAAACTTGTCGCTGCTCACCACACTGTGGCGGAACCGCCTAAATTAACCTGGCTAAAGTGCACTTAAGTCGTCTAATACACGATCAGGCACCTTAACAAGTCAACTTAGTCGTCCGTTGGATTTCATCCAATAAACCACACACTCAAGATCGAGAAGCATTGCTCACACGAAGGTGAGTGGTTAAAGAGATTACAACATTCTCATCACATTAACATAGTTCAACATTTTATTACATCATAGTTTTTAAAATTCAAACAGAATTTGCAAGGTTGTAAACAACAAAGAAGTAAAATATGCGAAAGCTAAACATCGATACATAATACCATGGCGAAGCCGACCATGATATCAACAACCCCTATCCTCATCGTCTGAGGAGCGATCCCAGTCGATCATCCAACCCAGAGGGAGCTGGGTAGGCCAAGTGACGCTAGCAGCCAAACTATTGACATTATCTAAAAAGTTATGGCAAAGCAAGGCTGAGCAACTAATACTCAGCAAGACTGACCTGACAGGTGATAACTACTTCACCGACTTCTAGTTATGCAGGCTTTTTGGCTGTGGGTTTGTTTTTGCCAAAAGCATCTAGAGTTGATCCTTACTTTCAATATTTTAGCTTAGGTTCTAAGTTCATTAACCAGTCTAAATTAGCAACTTATACTAAGCAAACATAGTTTTTAAACAATTAATGGCAAGCATCAAGTTTAGTATTTCCATCATGTTCCATCTTTACTCAGTGCAACATAGTGATCAAGTAGTCCCAAACTGTGAGAGGTAGACGAATCGATTCGAATTTATTAACCATGCATGGTGAACCTAATCCCCCGACATCCACGCACCACGAAGGGTAGCTTTACTTGTGAGCCATCCCCATCAATTCTTAGGCACGTGTCAGAGCCAAACTTCCCTTGGCATGCAATGCTCCACAGTCCCAGCCTCTGCCGTACTGTGACCGCACATGCACCCACATGATGCACCATGGGAACTATGTTCTAGGGACAACAGTAGTATAAGCCACGTCCTAGTTCAATCAGGTACTAGGCTTCTCCATCCCATACTATGTATGAGATTAGTACTTTCAAACACTTGATCATGAGCACCGACACGTTTTAACCTTAGTAAGTTCATTACTAGACAGACGGGGCAAACCACCATATTGGAACCATTTCCGATCCCGTTCGTCATCCTTATGGTTGTAGTATGAGTAAACAAGCAACTCCTATAACTCGCGAGTGATATGAAATCACTCGACTTTTACCGAGTCCTATTTAGCACAGCAACTACTCGGCCTATCATGCTAGTATTCAACCATAGGTACCTAACATTATGCAACTAAGCTTTCAATCAACTCCTATGAACTTAATGCACAGAAGAGCATATATATTGCATAATTTTAGAAAGCTGGGTTATGCTCCGGGGCTTGCCTTGAGGTTCAGAGAAAGTTAGCAGGTCTTCAGGGTCTTGATCTGGCTCGGGCTCAGCTTCCACGTGATGTAGCTCTGTGGCTGGTTCCTCTTCCGGTGTGGGGTGGAGCTCATAGGTTCCGTCGGTGATATTAACTTCTACACGATATGCATATGCAAATAGTTCAAATTTCCATGCTCCCACATGCAGGATGCAAGACCTGAATTATTGTTGAAGTGTAAATTGCATTTCGACCACATTCACCTAAACAAGCTTCTAGACTTTCATTATCTTCATGAAGTAAGGTGCGTTGTGGTATAAAACTCGGGGTTGATTTTGATGGTGATTGTGTACACATTTAAGATTCTTACAATTTTAGACCTCACAAGGAAGGTGGGGGTCACTTTAGGGTTGTTCAAGATTCATTTGGAAAGTTATCCTATTTCTGAAAGTTTTTCTGTACCTCTTCCATTATTACCTTTCTACCCTTACTAGTACATAAGGTTTCTTTTATTCGTTAAATGAGGTTCATATTCCAAAATTTGTTTCCATATACAAACAATAACATATGACACTGAGAATTTAGCAGTATCTCAATCATGTCATCAATGAGTTACTGTAAAAATTTAGGATCCATTGGATTAGTACAAAAATAATTAAAATTGTTTTATTACCCAAAGGTAGTATGTACTTAATCATTTTTATCTCAAAATCTACAGTGATTCTGAAGGTGAAACTTTAACAGTGGGTTGGACGTGTTTGATAGAGACTTGGGTGAATTTTTCATGATTTTTAGTGAAGGACAACTATTTTCCACATATAACCCCCATTTATTTTTCCATAAAAAGGGAAGTGTGTCTTATTAAGTGTCAACCAGGGTTTCATATTTCTCCTAAGATCTATACTTCAAAAATGGACTACTCCAAGTGGATTCATATTTTTCTCTACTCTAGATTACTCTCTAGGCAAAAAGTTACATTTAACCATAGATTTCATAGATAGAAGTTAAACTGTGGTTTAAAGATCCAAACTAGGTTGTAAAGCATTTTTCCAAGGTTCTTCTTACTGCAACAAACACTTTAGAAGTGGATTTGTCATTTTTACAGTTTTCTTTGATTTACTATGATTTAAAAGGCCTAAACAAGAAATAAAATTATAGAACATTATTTCTAATAGTAACATGTGGAAAAAAATCATTTTTCTATGAAACTATGTACTTCAATGAGTCCAACAAAAATTTATTTGACATTTTTCTGAGCTTCCTACATTTTTCAATGCATTTCCAAAGTTACCCTATTTATGTGCCGAAATAAAACAAAAAACCAAAACGACTTTACAGCCAGGCCCCTGAAGTTTTCGAAACGTCACACGTATGCCCTCGGTTCTTTCAAAAAGATCCCTACGGTGTTTTCCCAATCACATCCGTGCCCCTATGGAGTCACAGTGGTGGACGGCTTCGATTTCGGTGATCCTAGGGCTAATCAAGGGGAAGGAGTAGACAGGGGTGTGCGCTAGCTCACCAGGAGGGGATTCGGTGAAGTTCGGGGCGGCGGAGAAGGCGTGTGGACGGCGAACGGCGGTGGGGACGAAAACGGGCGGCGGCGGAAGATTCTCCGGCGTTTTGGCGCTGGCGGTGCTTCAGACTGCCAATAGAGAAAGATGCACGTGGTCGCGACGAAGCTTGCGGAGGCAGTGGTGTGGTGCGGTGTGGTGCAGAGCAGGGGGGCTCCACGGAGGGGTTGTGTGGTGGCGCTTGGAGCAGAGGAGTGGCGGAGCTTGGCGAGTGCGGGGTGCTGCGCAGGTGGCGCATTGACCCCTTTTATAGGGTCGGAGAGGTGCGGAGGGCAAGGGCGGAGCCAACAGGTAGCGTTGGCGTGGCCGGAGGGGAGAGGGGAGCGACTGCCGCACAGGGGACTGGGCGACAATGCCATTGGCGGAGGGGCGCGAGCTCCGGGGATAGGATCTCGTGGTGACTGGGCGTGGTGGATTTCGAGCGTGCAAGTGCGGCTTTTCCGTGGGTGATGGTTGGTGGAAGCGGGCGCACGTGTTGTCGCCGTCTGGCGCGGGTTGGTGGAGGTGGCTCGGCCGGTGCTTGGCGGCAGCGTGTCGCGAGTAGAGGGGCGAGGGGGATCACGTGCGGGAGGGAGAGATAGGGTCGGTGGTTGATTGGGCAGTCGGGGCTCGTCGTCTTGTCGCATCTCGTCGGGGATAGGGCGACGGCGGGCCACTGGTGAGTCGCGGCCACACAGCGGGCGATGCATGGGAGAACGTTCTGGGCACATTTTGGCATTAGGGTGTTCGCGAGGCAGGCCAAAGGCCGCGGTTTCAAACACGATCTAAACTGGATTTTTGAACGTCAATTCAAAATCTACATTTATAAAACTTGTAGTCCTAAGGTCCAGTTCCAACTTTTGCAAAAGGCGTTTGTTAAGTTTCAAAACAGATTTGGATTTATAACGGCCCAAAGTTTGTTAGAACGCGAACATTTTAGACCTAGAAAGTTTTCAGTTTTCGGTGCCGGTTTGACCAATTTAGCTCACTTTGACCCCATTTTTGAAAAGCTTTTGTGCAGATTTTGGCCTAACCCCAATAATTAATGTTGTCAATGACTTGTAGCACTAAAACTTTTATAAAAGATTTGACTTGAGCTTATATTAGAAAATTTGAGAAAAAGGGCTGCAAATTTGAGGAAATTCACTATTTTCAGCACTTATGAGTTTTTGAAGTGAGTTTCAAAAGCTACTGATTTTGATTCTAGTTTTTGAACCTCTTTCACTTCAAACTAGCAAAAGTGCTAATAAGGAAAGTTGTTAGAAATGTAAAACTCTACAACTTTTAGTTTGGTCAAACTTTAAGTTTCTATGCAAAATTTCACGTTTTGAATTAACCCCAAACTTGAGCTTTTAAGGGGAAAAAGGACCTTTCACTTGCTAGATTAGTGTCTAAGCCTCCTATTCCAGCTTAACCAAGTTTAGTTTAAGTAGAGTTGTTACAGCCACACCTTTGGGAGCTAGCCGGTGATGCCTAGCCTTCTAGGAGGCACACCTCCAAGAGTAACAAATGTTTCACTTGAAACTTGACAAGGCAAACTAGTGGTCAAGGACTGAGTGCTCCACTAATGCTCACGAATGGCTTCTCTCTGCTACCCAACTCACAAGATCTAGCAAAGATCATAAAACCTCACAAAGAGGGGTTGGGGAGAGCTATTTTAGTTTTAGTTTAGCTTAGAATAGGTAGGAAGCACACAAGCAACCTCAGAAGCAGCAGCTAGCAACTAGGGAGGGCATGGGGTATAAATATACCACCCCACAAAAACTAGCCGTTAGAGTGTCAGGACAAAACCAGAACTACCGGTTTCCTAAAACTGTAACCTCCGGTTTTTCAAACCAACTAGCTGTTAGAGACACGTGGGAATCAAAACCAGAGCCTCTGGTTCCCAAAACCGGAACTTCCTATTTTGCCACTGCCTGACTCGTTAGAGCATGTATGTGTTGGTGTTTTATACCTAGCAACCTACCAAGGGGTATACTGAGGTAGTAGATTGGTTGGTGGGGAATCATCGAACCTGGAACTTGAAGGTAAAAGCGAGGACACAAGGTACGGATTTATACAGATTTGGGCTGCCAGAGTAGCGTAATACCCTACGTCCTGTTTGAAGTGTTGTATATTGCACCCTAGCGGGTATTGTTTGGTATTGAGGATTTGGTCCTCTATTGTGGTTCTATGAGGTCTTAGTCTACCGATCTAGGAACCCCTACCCTCCTTTATATACTCCAGGGGGTGGGATCACTAGTCAGTTACAAGGTAAGAGTCCTAGTAGGATTACAGGGGAATCCTAGTAGGAGTCCGTCTTCTTCCTTCCTTGCGGGTACTGGGGATCTATCCCCGACAAGCCCCTAAGCGCTTCATAGTCAAATGTAGTAGTCTTCGAGCACTTTTTAGATCCTCGTTGAGTAGTTTAGTGCTCTTCGAGTACTTTGTTTGGCTGAATCTTGAAAGTTCCTTAAAGCCGCCATGAGGCTATGGTGTGCTCAAGCCCTTGTTCGTCTTGATTTTGTTATCTTCATCTTTAAAATGTGATATGGAATCAGGCTGAGGGTGAATAAAATCTTGAATCTTCTTCTTTCATCTTGAAAAAATCAACTGCTGGGTGTAGCTTATCAGCCCTCGAGCCTTGGAATGATTAAATAATCAATCCAAGGGTCTTTAGTATTCACACAAGTCGTCTTTTGAGTAGTCATTAGATGTCCAGCCCTCAAGCTTATGCGCCAGGTGAGCCGTAGGAGCCACGTCGAGTAGTTATTTGGTGCTTAGCCCCCGAGCTTGGAAGCTAGCTGAGCCATTGGAGATATTCCGAGTAGTAAGTGGTGCTTAGACCCCAAGCCTGGGAGCTAGCGAAGCCATTGGAGGTACGCTGAGCGTCCTAGAGAGTCGTCACCGAAGCTTGACCTACAAAAAGAGATGCATACATTATGTAACATATTTATAGAATTTGGAACTACTGAAATTTATTTAGTAATGAATGTAATGTAAATGTTGTGTGTCATGCTCTTGTTTTGTCCATATTTTTCTTGAGTAGTTAGCCTGTTACATTTAGGCTTTCAGTTCCTATTTAGCTATTGCCACTGCGTGTGAGATCTTTGTCTTGTGTACGCATACTAGCACTACTGCTATGGAAATCTTTGTCTCGCGTCCTAGTGCTAAGGTATGATAGAAGATCCGAGACTTTCACAAATTAAGGTGTGTTCTACTCAAGTAGATTAGTGACCACTAAGAGAAGACAACAAAAATAAGTAGTCGGCATTGTGACAAAAAGAGAGCGCAATTGTGCGTAAAGTAGTCATTGAGACTTTTCTTCCTTTTTGACGAGGAGAGCGTATGTTGCCGCACATAGGATTTGTGCCTCCTTAGGGTGCAGGCACTGTGAGCCTCCAGCACCCAGTGCACCAAACTCGTGGCCGTAGCCTCCAAAATTTGATGTACCAAGCCTGTTGGCAAGCTTTGGGAACTCAATGCACAAAACCTGTGGCAATAGCCTCCGTAATTCGATGTACCTAGCCAATGACTGTCAGTTAACATGCACCAGAAACAATTGGCGAAGTGTAGCTCTTGAGGGTAATTTCCATTGAGAGGCGTATACAAATATGTAGTCAACGCATTGGCCAATCATGCTGAAAACAAGCCAAAGAAATAATAATAAAAAAAAAAGTAACATAGCTTGATTTGTGGACGATTGTCGACGAAGCCGTGGCGGTCGTCGATGAAGCCGCGATGATTGTTGATGAATCTAACTAGTCAGAGTCGATTCCGACTAGTTGTCGATGGTGTGAGGCCCGCCCCCGACTAGTTTTCTAGTCGAGATGAGTAGTCGTCGGCGGGTCGCCGAGCGCCCTCGCGAAGTTGAAGTAGTCATTGGTGAGTTGATGCAACCGGACGTTGGTGTAGTAATGCTCACGTACGTCTTCTATGTACATTGAGCGAAGATATTGGAATCTTGTGGTGGTCTTCCATGTGCGTGTAGCACAAACCAAGTTGAATTTTGTGCCATACGAACAGGGGCAGCAGCTGGATGCTGTATTCCATCTCAAAGTATGTGCTGACACTCAATTCTGCTTCTTGTATTTGGACGTTAGTAGTGTGCAGTGCTGTAACTTTTGGAGATGGATGGATTCATTGTGGAGTGCTGTTATTATGTAATGGACTTCAATTCGGAATTGACGAGTCCCGGATTGCCTTGATGTCGTGCCTCTGTCTTGATCTAGAACAACGCGTGGAGACTTCTTTTCGGATTCGACAAGTCCCGTTGATACCGATGATGCACGCCGACTTGCTCTCGCACTCGACGACTTCTGGAAGCAACAACAAGTTTTGGTTTTGATGATGAGGTCCTTCAAGCTCGCCCGATAATCTCGGTGATCACCCCTACCTGGCGCTCCAGATGTCGGTGTTTTAAACCCAACAATCTAATGAGGGGTATCCCGAGGTAGTAGATTGGTTGGTGAGGGATCGTCAGACCTGAAACTCGAAGGTAAAGGGTGAGGACATAAGACATAGATTTATACAGGTTTGGCCTGCTAGAGTAGCGTAATACCCTACGTCCTGTTTGGGGTGTTGTATATTGTGCCCTGCGCTTGGGTGTTGTTTGGTATTAAGGATTTGGTCCTCTGTTGTGGCTCTATGAGGTCTTTACCTACCGATCTAGGGACCCCTACCCTCCTTTATATACTCCAGGGGGAGGGATTACTAGTCGGTTACAAGGTAGGAGTTATAGTAGGATTACAGGGTATGAGTCCTAGTAGGATTACAGGGGAATCCTAGTTGGAGCCCGTATTCTTCCTTCCTTGCGGGTACTGGGGATCTATCCATGACAGTATGTGTGGCTTTTGTGTCTCTCATCAACTCACATAGGAAACTTGAGCGCTGAGACTTTTTCAAATGACCATGTGATGCATCCCTCTTGATAGTACGGCATACCTATACTGAAGATCAAAACATAAACACAATATTCCTTTACTTGAGCTTCATCATCATGAACCATGCCATACTTGATAAATATATCCACTTGAGAGCTGCATCCATTTTTGTCTCTTTGGTTTGAGAACTTCAACCTTGAGCTAGGGACTTGAACCAATATTCAACACATATGAATGGAATCCAATTTAAGATCACAAGTCACCCTTTTATATGACTCAATAAACATTTGATACATCCCATTGCTATACTAGTTAAGGCTTGACTTGATACCTCGAAATTTCTCCAAGCACTAGCCACTTCACCCTAGCAAAGCTCATGGCCCAAGTCACCACTTGACCAAACTTTGCTTAGTACATTATTGCTAATCCCTTGCTTGATTCCTTCATCCAATCGCTGCCACATTTGAGTCTAGATTTGTTTTGACATCAAGAATGAAATCCGCTTGAGATCATATCTTCTTTTGACTTCAATATTCCATTTGTTGCTAACAAGCTTCTCATTTTACTTAGAGACCGAAGAATTACCCAATGCCATCATGCCTCTATCTTCACCTTAATTTTCTTGTCATATATTATACATGAACATCATGGGATTATACAATATTCATTACTATGACATTCATCTTCAAATTAAGCAATCTTGCACTATGAGGCTATCAAAGCCTCAACTCATCTTTAACACCATTGCTTGCTTTTCATGCTTAGATGAACAACACCATGTATCACACTTGTTCTTTTCATCAATAAGATTACACATTCTCACATGCTTAAGAAGTTTATTAGACTTTTAATCTAGTTGTCATTCAACACACCAAAACCCACTAGGGGTCTAGATGCTCTTTAACTTCCCTAAAGGGAGGTATATATCAATTCGTAATTATTACAAGCCACACTTAGAGTTTAAACCACACCACGTTTAATATTATTGATCAATACGCAAAATGAAAGGCCATCTATGGGATGCGAAAAACTGCATGGCTCTAGACTCTAGAAGCTGACATGCCTTGACAAGCCGCTCCCTTTGATCGTTAATGCGCTGCAACAGAGCCCAGAACCAAAGTCAATGTGTCCTCTTGAAAAGCACATACACAAAAAGTTTTTGTCTGCAATTGTTAAATACAATATCATTCCTTGTGAGCTAAATTTCCCAGCATATAGCAGCGGCTCCTATCAATAACATTGTGCTTTGTGCCCTTCTGCTTAGACCAACTAGTAAATAGATGGCCTAAGTTTACTGGTGGTTGTATACCTAACACAATGTGAATTGCATGCCAATTATTTTTCATAATGATATTCGAAAAATAGAGGTTTGGATAGTTTCCAGCTTACTACAAAACAACAAGGTTTACTATAGATTCCACATAAATAAATTCATCCCCTCAATTTGGATTAATATGTACAATGCTTGCAACAAACAAGACTCTCCTAAAGGAGATGTTAAGTGGGTTATCTTTGTTTAGAGCAACTCCAAGAGAGTTGCTATCCAACTCCCTAAGCTAAAATTTAGCAACTCAACACGAAAATCTTGCTCCAACAGACATGCCATCTTCCTTGCTATCCCATCTGAATGGCTAAATTCCTCCTCCCGCTGGCCAAACTTGGCAACCCAACCTGCCTTCCCATCTGCATTGCCAAGTGTGGGCCCCATGTATTGTACATACATCTATGGGCCCACCAGAAGGTTTGGACAGTCTTAAATATAGGGCTGGACACCGAGACGTATCTGACATGGAGACTCTGGCGCAGGATGGCGTAGTCTACGTGGCAAGACAGGAACTAGTCGAGGATTAGGAAAAGTACTCAAAGCAATTAGAGTAGAACTCATCTAATCGAATCCAACTAGTATTCTTGTAAAACAAATGACCTATAACCTGCCACCGACAATATAAGGTGAGGTAGGGACCCCTACAAAGAAATTCAACTCAACCAGCACACAAGATGTAGGGTATTACGGAATCTAGCGGTCCGAACTTGTCTAAATTGTGTGTCTTCGTTTACCTTCGAGTTCCTGATCTCGACGAGCCCTACTAACCAAAACACTACCTCGGGCACCCCCCCTCGGTAGGTTGCCAGGTCTAAACACCCAGCTGGCACGCCAGGTAGGGGAACTCGCCAAGAATCCACTAGTGAACTTGATGGCTCAAGTCGTCATCAAGCCAATCGTCGCATTTGAAGCAGGCACGACGTTCATCTTCGGCTCCTGGGTTTGCATCACAGACGGTGTTCTGTCAAGAAAATAAATGTTGTAAAATTTTAAAATTATAAGAAAATTATTATTTAATTATTCTTTCTCATCCCATCCTGAAATTCTAAAAAATTCAGGTGATATTTGTCAACCTTCATCAATACAGTAATATACAACAATAGTTTCGAGCACTACAGGTCCACAACTCTCTCTCAGTAGTCCTATAATAAGGCACCTCCATCAGATCACGCGCAGTTGAGTTCCTTGGTGAGCAGCTGAAAGCACAAAGGACGGACAAATCATGCTGGTGGTGAGCATGGAAGAGCATCCAATGGGCGCCGTAGTCCTGGCGCTCATTATTGCGGCCGTCGCCGCCGTGTCCTTGCAGCACCTCATCTCCCGGCGAGCCTCCCGTCGTCTTCCCCCTGGCCCGACTAGCCTCCCAGTGATCGGGCACCTCCACCTGCTCCGGCCGCCGGTGCACCGCACCTTCCAGGAGCTGGCTGCCCGGGTGGGGCCCCTGATGCACATCCGCCTGGGGTCCACGCACTGCGTCGTGGCGAGCACCGCGGAGGTGGCGAGCGAGCTGATCCGCAGCCACGAGGGGAGCATCTCGGAGCGGCCGCTCACGGCGGTGGCCCGGCAGTTCGCCTACGGCTCCGCCGGCTTCGCCTTCGCCCCCTACAACACCCACTGGCGCTTCATGAAGCGCCTCTGCATGTCGGAGCTCCTCGGACCCCGCACCGTCGAGCACCTCCGCCCCGTCCGTCGCGCCGGCACCGTGTCCCTGCTGCGGGCCGCGCTGGCGGCGGCCTCCTCGCCGGCGGCCGAACCCTTCGACCTCACCCGCGAGCTCATCCGCCTCTCCAACACCTCCATCATCCGCATGGTCGCCAGCACCGTGCCGGGGAGCGTCGCGGACGAGGCGCAGGAGCTCGTCAAGGACGTGGCGGAGCTCGTCGGCGCCTTCAACGCCGACGACTACATCGCCCTCTGCCGCGGCTGGGACCTGCAGGGCCTCCGCCGGCGAGCCGCCGCCGTCCACCGCCGCTTCGACGCGCTGCTCGAGGAGATACTCAGGCACAAGGAGGACGCCAGGGAGGCGAGGAAACTCCTCATGCTCGACGACGACGGCGACGACGGCAGGAAGAAGGAGGCCGCGACGGCGACGATGCACAAGGACCTGCTTGACATCCTCATGGACAAAGCCGAGGACAAGACGGCGGAGGTCAAGCTCACACGGGACAACATCAAGGCCTTCATCATCGACGTGGTCACTGCTGGTTCGGACACGTCGGCGGCCATGGTGGAGTGGATGCTGGCGGAATTGATGAACCACCCGGAGGCCCTGCGCAACGTGGTGGCGGAGATCGACGCCGTCGTCGGCGGGGACCGGATCGCCGGCGAGGCGGACCTGCCGCGGCTGCCATACCTGATTGCGGCGTACAAGGAGACGCTGCGGCTGCACCCGGCGGCGCCCATCGCGCACCGCCAGTCGTCGGAGGAGATGCAGCTCCGAGGGTTCACCGTGCCGCCGCAGACCGCCGTGTTCATCAACATCTGGGCCATCGGCCGCGACCCGGCATTCTGGGAGGAGCCCCTGGCGTTCCGCCCGGAGCGGTTCATGCCTGGCGGCGCCGCCGAGAGCCTGGAGCCCCGCGGGCAGCACTTCCACTTCATGCCCTTCGGCAGCGGCCGCCGCGGATGCCCCGGCATGGGCCTCGCGCTGCAGTCCGTGCCGGCCGTGCTGGCGGCGCTCGTGCAGTGCTTCGACTGGGCCACCGCTGGCGGCGGCGACGACGACGGGGTCAAGGGCATGCCGATAGACATGGATGAGTCGGACGGCCTGGTGTGCGCTCGCAAGCACCCGCTCCTGCTCCGCCCCACGCCTCGCCTCAACCCCTTCCCGGCCGTCGTCTAGCTCCATGGGCCCACACCGCGTTAGTGATGACGATGTCACTATACATTACCTACCCACCATGGAAGGGCGAAGAGTGTGCAGATGAGCAAGCAACGAATCAGAAGCTAGGCAGCACCATGGATACGTACGATGTGTGACATCTATTTGTCCTTGTCATCCCTTGGTTGAGCATCAACATCAACTTGGCACTTTGGCAGTACACTGCGTTTTTATTAATTAATATTATTATTAATCCCGCAAACAATAATTATCTGTCATTTCTCACCAAATATTCACCAAATATGCGAAAGCTCAGTCTTTATAAAAGAGTGACAAAAGAATATAATCCAAATTTCTCGTCAACGACGTTGACGCCTCGCCTAAGGCATTGTTTGGTTGAGTCACAAAGACCGCCTCACTGAGCTCGTCGCCGATCCATTTCGCGTAGTTGTGCTGTAGTGACGAGCCAGTATGCAAGACCAACTCGTTCTGCAGGGAAAAAACAACCAGCCACTTTACATGTGGATGTGGCATGTAAATGGCCCTTGCAACATATATGGTTTTGGGATTTTGGTGTTCTTGCTCCTACTCCAAAGGTTAATTGTGATTTTACCCTCTCTTTTTTAACTTTGTAGATTCACCCCCACTTTTTGGAGTTGAAGTTACCGTTTACCCCTACTTTTCATTCTGTTAGTTGGAGCAGCATTAAACCAAAAAAAATGAAAACAAATATTCAGAGGAGCGGAAAAGGTCTTAACTATCCGTAACCTTATCCTCATCCCCACACTCATTTCCTCAGCACAAGAGGCCCAAGCCCAACTCCTCCATTTCCAAGCTATCACGTCAAATCTAAGGGTAGGAGCGGTGGCCGGTGCCGCGGTGGGCGACGGCGCTGCGGGCAAAGGTGCACCAGGGTGAGTCCGGTGTGGTCGTACGGCATCAAGTTGGAGGACACGTGGCACAATCATGAAACTCGCGTGGAGGTGAAGCGAAGTCATGAAGGTGCTGAGTCCATTCGATGTACCAAGAAAAAGTTGGATGGTTTTACCCCTACAGGGTATTTGGGTTGAATGCTTCATGTAAGGGTATTTTGGATATTTGCCAAATGCGCAGATATATGAGGAGTGGCTGTTGGAGCAGCCACCTTTTTGGGTGAGCTTCTCATTTGTGTAGGTGAGAGCCTTTGGTAAGTGAGAGAGGGAGAGTGATGAGAGGATCATGTTCTTGAGTTTTTTGCCATCATAGCTTTGTGTTTGGCTAGGAGTGACTTGTAACCGGACATGGTGGAGTAATTTAAAGGTCACGTGCCAACTTGTTCCATCTTCACAAGATCTGAAGTTTATCTTTTTCGGGATTTTTTGAGATTTTTGGGGGATTTTTTGTTCTTCGCGTTTGGATTTTCGTGAGATTTGTTGGGAACTTTTGTTGCTAGGGTTCTTATGAGCAACTTTATTGTGACCCCCTTCAAATCCATCGTGAATTCAGCTTGAATTTGAAATTTTTCCTAAACCATCCTTTTTTTTCAGGGTGTTCGGTTTTCTCCAAAATCCGCAATGAATATTTGAGATTTTCGTGATCTTTTTCTTGATCTATTCCAGATGCTTTTATGGCTCAAGTTCCGTTTGAATCCACGGAATTTTAAGGGAGTATTTTGGGTTTGAAGTTGGGAGCTTGGTTCTCGTGTTTTTCTTTGTTCTTGTCCTTCCTCCCAACTCAACCACCACCAGCAGCGAGTCGCGCACACGCACGCACAAGCGCTGTGTGCACAGCAGCTGCTTGCTCGCTCGCTCGGCTCGGCGGCTCAAGGCGGACCCAATTAAAAGTCCAAATCAACATTTCAAAGAACAAGATTTAACATTCTAACAAATCACATTTAATATTTTCTAAAAGTTGAACCAATATCTAAAAATACCGATTCAACATTTTCTAAAATAGAGAGCAATATTTTATATAGAAAATACTACATTTAACATTTTTCACCTCCTATTTTAACATTTGGACGATCTGAATCCAACATTTTTTGAACCAGCATCAACATTTTAAAAAATAAATTACCTTTTCTCCAACTCCGATGGAGATGGTGTGTGGAGATGGCGGCGTGCCCAGCGGCGCACGCGCTCCGCGGCCGGCTGCGTGGCGGCGCGTGGAGATGGTGACTTGCTCGGCGGTGCGTGGGAGCCGCGACGGTGGCGGCTGCACGGGAGGCGTGACGGCCACTCGGGAGGCCATGGCCGGCGACGAGATGTGGTCCTGCAGCCGTACGGGAAGACGGCGGCGGCAGCGGCAGCGGCGGGCGACGCACAGGAAGAGGTGGGTAGAAGGCCATCCGACAGATAAGGGTTGCCGCACTCAAATATTGGAAGCCCGCTGAAAAAAAAAAAACTACCGGAAGCTGTATAGGAATGCCGGCTCTAAGCGTGGAAGCAGCCCAGGCCGAGCGAGAGGAGCCGGCCGAGGCGCGGCTCCAGGAACTGGTGCGGCAGGCCGGCCAGCTCCTGCGCAACGAGGCCCAGCTCCCGGCGCCTGGCAGCCCAGCCTGGGAGGCGGCCCGAGGCTACAGCAGGCCGGACTAGCGCTCCCGGCGCGGCAGGCCCAGGCGGGTGGCCGAGCAGGCCAGGCCGGGGAGGCCTAGCGGCCCAGCGGCTTGGCTCACCACGCACCAGCCAACCAGGCCGGCAGTACCACGTCCCAGCTCGGCGCGGGTGGCTGGCCCAGTCAGTGTTGGACAGCAGCTGCTAGCCCAGGAGCTCGGCCTAGCAGGCTTTTAGCTCATTAAGGTATGTCCTAAGCCTTTTAATTCTATGCATTTGCTAGTTAATCACTACTATCATGTTTAGCTACTTAATTAGAACTATGTCTTGGTAATCATGTTTAGTATTGAATTAATTAATCCTTCCACGCGTAGTTTGTAGTTTGTGAGCATTTCTAATCGTTCCAAGGACCATTAGTTGATTTGTATCGTCTAAGTGGTTAGAAGCGAGGTGTAGGGTAGCAATCAAGATATAGCCCTTGTTCTCTGAGAACATTTTAAGAGCTCCTATTTACCCTCACTCGTTCCGGCGAGACTTGTCATCCATATCCACCACTCAAAAAAAAAAGTATAGTTCTTGATTTTTTATTTCTCTTTATGAGAGAGGGAGATTATATTATGGTAGCCATTTTTCTTCTCTCCGAGGTTCTTTCTGTTAACAATTACTAGATACACGTTTTGCTGTTACGATTAACAATCTTCAAACGACTTGGTATTCAGAAACGTATGGCGTCGAATTTCTGGGCACGGAAGAATAGCATGGTGTGTCTGAATGTTACTTTCTTAGCATCGCACAAGGACGAATGATGCGCTAAAACGCATGCACCACATTACACACAGAAAAGAGAAGCAACAACAGAGCGAGTTTGATATCCACTCAACAGATGACGTATTAACAAAACCATAAAACACTCATGAAACACAGAATATCCGATCCAGCTCGTCAAAACAAAACAGGAACAGAGATGACGTTTATTCATTCAGCCTTGATCTTTGTACATATCTAGGACGTATATTTGTGCATAAAAAAATATTTATGGAGGCCAAAGCAGAGATCATATAGTTAACCTACCAAGCCGTAGTGAGAGCCGAGGGGTCGAACAGGAGGTGGCCGCGGAATAGGAGTCGGGGAAAAAGTTGAGTCGGATGATAGGAAGATATCAGAAACCTAACTCATATCTGATGGCTTAGAATTATCGACTTCGCATGGGTTCACCCGATATTCAAATGTGACTAGTCAAATGGATTCTTCGCTACGTCAGAAACGATTTATGCTGGTATAGTCAAATTACTATGCTACCGAGCGTGATTGGCACCCACCAACATAAAAATTCCTTATACCGGTAGTGGAGCACCCGCAAATACAGTAACCATTATGCTAGCAGGTCACATAAACAGCTGCCAGCATCAATCACCCTATCTGTGATGACGAATGCTTATTTGTTGAAAATGTAGTCCGCCGGTACAGTGGCAAGCTCCTGCACAAAAGCGACCTGCAAGTACACCGCACGCGGCCACAGGCCACTAACCGCCCAGCAGCTCAGCTACTAGTCTGGTGCTAGTACAACATGCACATCTAGTCAAACCAACACCCCAGCAGCATGCGCATGCACTGTGCTGGCAGGCGCTACGCCCGCAGCACGCGAACAAAATTCAAAATTATTTAAATACTTAGCAAATGATTTTGAAATTTTTTTAAATTTTTACATATTCACATAAATGTTATTTAGTAAATTTAAAAATCATTATTTCATAGATAACAAAAATTATAATGAGTAGTTAGTTCATTTAACACTGTGGGTTGAAACACCCTGTAACTCATGAGGTGTTTCAACATGTAGTGACAAGTGAACTAACTACTCATTCTCGGATGAATACGATCTTGGATGAATACGAACTTTATATCAAAGTTGTAGATTTAGATTAGATCTAAAATTGTTGACAACTTTTTCATTTAAAGTTGTTTAATAGCTCAAAATATCATTGTAATCTCTATAATTTTGAAATCTTGAATTTTCAAATTTTCAAATGACCTCAGATATGCAAACAAGCTCTATATCAAAGTTGTAGTGCTTAACGAGATATAAAATTTTATAGTTGATAATTATTTCATTTAAAATTGTTTAATTACCCAAAACTTCGTTATAAGGTTATGAAAGAAACACGTTACGCCACGTAAGCGATCCGTGTCTCCAAAATCAAGCTCTCCCATTGGCCCGAACCTCCTCTCCCCGGATCCATCCCCTCTTATCCCTTCCCTCTCCCTCTCTATCCTTAGCCATTCCTCTCACTTATCTTCCAAGGCCAAGCGGAGGGGCACGAGCAACAGGCCAAGTGGAGGAGCAGCAAGAGCCTGGCGGCCACGAGTAGTAGGAGGAGATGCGGTAGCACGAGACTGGCGTGGCCCAGGAGGAACACGGCGGCACCGGCGCGGAGGAGGAGCTGGGCACCATGAACGAGATGATGTACAGGATCACATCGACCCAGCGACCATCAAGAAGCCGCACCGCCGCAACATGCACATCAGCGAGGACCCAAAGAGCGTGGCGGCGCAGCACCGGTGGGAGCGGATCAGCGAGCGCATCCGCATCCTACAGCGCCTTGTCCCGGGGGGCACCAAGATGGACGCCGCGTCCTCCCGGCAGCCCTCCTCACGATGTCGCGTCCTCCCATGCGGCCCTCCTCGTAGTAGGCGGGTAGGCGCGGGAGCGGCGGGAGGCCGGTGGGAGCCCTTTTTTTTATTTTTGCAAAATCAACTGTGCTGGTGGGTGACACCACCTGCCAGCACAGAGAGCTCACCGTGCTGGAGGGTGGTTATGCCACCCGCTAGCACAGAGCAGTCTCCCGCCAGCACAGAGAGTCATTTGTGCTGGCTCAAAGTTGCTGGCGAGTGTTAGGCCCGCCAGCACAAAGCCATTTGGCTCGCCAGCAAAAATGAATTGTGGCGTAGTGTATTTTGACGAGCTCTACGCATCCATGGTCTCCGATCGTCCATCCGAACAACCGTTCAAAAAGTCAACTTTTTGCTGACAGACTAATTGACTCGTCAACATTCTGCATTGTATCTGATTTGGGATATTATAGTGGGCGTCTGACGGCGATCATCTCACAGGCTGTCGTTGTCGAGATTAGCGGATCAAGACTACAACAAGTAAATCTCTTTTATGCGTGTAAGGCTTCAGATGGTGGTGTGAGAGGACGTGGGGTTAGACTGGTTCGGGCAGGAATAGCCCTACATCCAGTATGAGGAGTTGCTCGTGTTACTCACGCGAGATCTGTAGTAGGGGTTACAAACAGGCGAGAGAGGGAGCTAGTCCCAACTCTCTTGGGTGTGCACTGATGCTCATGAGGAGACGGTGTGGGTTCTGTTCGCTTCCGAGTCCCCTTTCTCGAGCCCCCTGGTTCTCCTTTTATAGCGCAAGGAGGGCACATGTGAGCCAGGCCTCAGGAGAGGTAAAAGAGATAAGCTAAGTAAAGTAAAACACGGGGACAGGAATTGAGTTCCCGCGTCACCGCCTTCCCCTCCGATCTTTGTCTCTCGTCAGTGTGCCCGCCGGAGGGGGGCGGCTATCCTTGGATCCTGTCGGTGATCCTCCGGTCGACCGTCGCCGCTAAGAAGGATGATGATATCCGGCCGCCACAACCGTGCATGTCATGGGGGACGACTGACCTCTGTAGCCCTGCGTGCTGACCGTGGAGCACGGCCGTCGTGTCTCTGTCGTCGGACTGAGCGCGAAAACTGGGCGGCGCTCCCTCCTGTGCCGGGGGGCACGCGTAATGAGTGCCCTACGGCAATCAAGGGAGGCCACGGCTACTTTAGCCTGTGCGGTCGTGGCTACAATGTTCCGCCTGGGTACTGTGGAGGGTCACGTCGAGGAGCGCGGGCGCCTTTCTGCGCGCTAGAGCCGAGGTGCATTTATGGCGAGATTGGTGGGGGCCCACGAGATCTGCGTCCCCTTCTGCTAGTTTGTGCCCGAGGCGGATCCCTGTCCTGTGGGCATGGATGAGCCCGACCCCCTGCGCCCTGGGTCGGGCGAGGCGGAGCCTTGCGGCGAGGGGTCGGGCGTATCCGACCCCAGGACCATGGGTCGGGCGAGGTGGAGCCTCGCAGCGTGAGGTCGGGCGTGTCCGACCCCAGGACCATGGGTCTGGCGAGGCGGAGTGGAATGCTCCTTGCCCATGCCGAGTCGGCGGAGATCACTGTCGCCGCAGGTGGGCCCGAGCCATTATAATTGTTGTTTAAAGAGCATAAGGAGGTCGTTAATATTTCCCCCCAATAGTAGCCCCCGAGCCTCTGGTGGAACAAAGATGCTCCTCCAGAGGCTGCTTTTGTCGTTCGTCGGGGATTCTTGTTTGTCCTGGAAGCTGCAGTTGATCAGGGATAAGGAGTTTCGTTTGTTCGGCTTGGCTGGGGAGTTTGGTCAGGTGGGGTGTCCTGTGGATGGCCTGGCGCGGGAGGATTCCCTATTGTTTCGTAGGCCACTCTTGCCTCGAGACTCAAAATCGCGACCACGCGTGTGGTCATTGGTTGCGATGCTAGCCCCCGCGCGTTGCAGGGGACCGATCGGGAGGCTAGATCGACTTTTGGTCGTTACCCCTCAAGCGTCCATTCGCTGGGATGGAGGGGGTGAGCCGTGCCACGCTATCCTCGCTGGATGAACCATGGTGCTCATTGAGCTACGAACGGGTTAGTTCGAGTGGAGTCCCGGTCCCCGTTTGGTGGGGTCCGGCTCGAGCCAAGCTGGTGGCGTACCCCAGGTTCCAGCTGGCCAGTTCATATAGTTCCCAAGTCCGTTCGATGGCACCCAGGGGCTTATTGCCTTTCTTCGGGGAAAAACCATGAACTTGATGCCAGTTCGGACTCGAACGTGAGGTCGGGACGCCCTTGGCTTTCGCTCGCTGGGGTGATGGTCGCTAGCGGACCTGTCCCTTCTCACCCCTTGCCCAGGGGAGTCCTGGGGCGGCTGTCGAACCTGTAGTGGGCTAGCCTTCGAACCCTTGGACCGTAATGGGCCGTAGGGGTGTTTTCAGCCCTGTATCCCTTTTTTACCTGTTGGTGGGCCCCGGGTCGGACGTGGAGGAGGTCGCGCGTGTGCGTTCTCTGGGAGGCGAAGTGTTGGAGGGTGCCATCCCGCGAAACGGGGGAGGTGGAGATGTTCTTTGTAGCAGATCGTGCGCACGGTTTCCCAAAAAGGCGGGGGTGACGAGGCATACCTGGCGCGGAAATAACTATGATGGGACCGCTCCTTTCACTTCCCGTGCGCCCCCCTATAAGACGAGGGAGTCTGCCTTGCCGGTTCCGCCCGCACCTATTCTCAAGCCTTTTCTCCTCCTCGCGCGCCTTTTGTCTTCCTTCACCCAGCGCAGCAGCTTTCTTCGCCCTCCACCGCTGAGCCTTCCACCCCCTTAGCGATGGAGTCTTGGACGCGCTCGAGCTTCGGTACCTCGCGCGCCAACGGCCTTGTGAACAAGGGCCTCCTTTGCAAGAGGACCGTGAGGAATGAGTGGTGGTTTCCCAGGAGGGAAGATGCGCCGCATCCGGACGGCGGCTACGTCATCTCGTTCGCACACTTCCATGAGAGGGGGGTTCGCGACTCCGCCGAGCCTCTTCTTCCGCGGGTTGCTGCACTACTACGGGCTCGAGTTGCAGCATCTCAATCCCAACAGAATCCAGCACATCGCGGCGTTCGTCACGCTGTGCGAGGGGTACCTAGGAATCGAGCCCAACTTCTCGCTCTGGAAGTACTTCTTCACGGTCAGCCTGTATCAGAGGACCGAGAAGAGGGGGACCTAGACGCGGATGATTCCGGTGTCGATGGGGAGCACCGGCATCCACCTCCGCCAGAACCGCGCCAAGGAATACATGGCAATGAAGACCACGGTGTCCCATAAGGGGTGGCACCAGCAGTGGTTCTATGTGAAGAACTACTCTGAGTCCCCCTTGCCGAAGTTCACCCGCCGCGTCATTGAGTCAGCGCCAGACCTATGGTCGTACGGTCCGGTCAAGAAGGAGAAGAAGCGGATCATCGGTCTGCTTCAGGCCATCGACCACCTGAAGAAAAAGGGCTTGACCGGGGCCGGAGTTATCGGGGCATACCACGCTCGGAGGGTGGCGCCGCTGATGCTCTGGGCTCGCTCGCTCAACGACATGGTTCCCGGCACACCGACCAAGGGCACCATCCTTGCGACAGGCGTGCTTGCCGACCCCGAGATCGAGCAGCATGTCCAGGAGGCGCTGGAGGACAAGGATGTCGTTTACCCGGTGCCCGGTCACCCTCCGATGCGCTCGGACGAGAATTTTGTCCAGCTGGTGAGGATTTCGCACTCTCGTTCTTCTTCCCTGCATTTCTTGGTTTGTCGTTCTGACGCGGAATTCTTGTATCTATAGGGCAATATGATTTGGGTCGTGGACTCGCGCTCGCCGGTGCCAGAGGACGCAAAGCGGCGGTGGCAGAACCGCCTCCTCACCAAGAAGCAGAAAAAACGGAAAGACAAAGAGACGGCGAGGAAGCAGAAGAGGGCCACCAAAGAGCTCCAAAGGTGGCGGCGGGGTACGGTCGTGTCGGACGACGACGACGATGATGAGGACGAGGAGGAAGAGACCGAGGAGGAGCAAGAGGAGGAGTACGTTCTTGCCCCCCCGCCGGGTGCGCTCGTCATCCGGGAGCAGCACCCCCAACCGGTCGCGGAGGACAAGTCAAGCGGACCGCCCGCTCAGGGCCCAACCCTGCGGGACTCTGGGTCCGCGCCCCAGGGACTGGCGAGGGATGCCCCCTGGAGTCGACAGAGCTGACCCCCGACCCTCTGCCTGCGCCACGCGAGTAGGGGAGTAGCAGCAAATGGCTACTGCCGGATGTCCTGGGGTCGGCGTCGAGCCCGGAGGCGAAGCGCGCTCGTCGTCCTCGCGCTGGGGGGAGGTGAGTGGAAATTCCTTGCACACCTTATTCCTTTCCTGGCATCGAGCCGTTTTTGATGAAGTTGTCGTTGTTTCACAGCGCCGCTCCTCGGGATTTCGTCCTACTGCTGGCACCGAAGAAAGCGCTCCGGGTGTCGACCACCTCCGCGGGGCGGACCGTGACTCCGCCGGCGGTGGGTGGCGGTGTTGTTGGAGAGGTCGCGGGGCCTCCCGCAGAGATGGCCTCTGCGGCGACGACTGGAGGAGGGATGCCACAGATGGGCATAGGGTAGGGGCCGACACCTGTTCCACCTTCTGCCTCCGCAGTTGACCCCGCGGGATGAGATGTCATCCCTAGGGTTCCTCCACCCGACGAGGTGATAAACCTCGACGATGAGGCGGAGGAGGAGCCAGTGGGGGAGGTGTCAGCGTCGAGGGCGTCACCCACGGAGGGGGCAGTGACGGAGATGGGGGCACCGGCTCCGTCGGTGATGGCGGAGATGGTGGCGGTGGAGATGGGGGTGCTTGCCCCAGCGGGCGCGACAGAGACGGCGGCAGCGGTGGGGATGGGGATGCCTGCCCTAGCAGCCGCGACGGAGATAGCGACGGTGGCGGCGACGGGAACGCCTGCCCCGTTGGCTGTGACGGAGACAGCGGCGACGGAGGGAGTGGGCCACGCGTCGGCGGCAACGACGGCTGTGGCAACGGCGACGGAGACAGTGTCGCGTCCGCCAGCGTCGTCGACTGGGCTGGCGATATCAGGAGCGGTGGCTCCTATCCCGGTGGCGTTGTCAGGGACAGCATCGTCGGGGTCAGCCGGAATGGCCTCTCATGCCCTTGTCCCGGTTGATCTCGACCCCAGTGCGTGGGGTGGGCCGACCTTGCGCTGGAGGTCCCGTGAGGACCCACATAGGCCCCTCTTCGTGCTGGACGATGCCGAGGAGCGGCGCAGGTGGCAGGTGGTGCAGGGTGGGCTTGCCAATGTCTGCGCCGTCCTGTCTTTCGCGATGGGGGAGCTGGACAGTGTTGTCGTCCCCGGTGGTCATGTATGGTGTTCTCCTTGGTGGTTATTTTTCTCTCGTTTCTCTGTCCCTCCTTTCTCCCAACAGTTCCTGAACATAGATCGTTTTGCAGGCCCTCCAGGAATGCAGCCGGGGGAAGTCTGAGTTCCTCCGGCGTGAGCGGGAGGTCTGGGATCGTTTCTCCACGGAAAGGTGGTGGACCGGGGAGCTAACTGGACAGCTCGCCGCCGCCCAGCAGATCGTTGCCGACCTGCGTGCGCACGAGCAGGAGGCACAGGAGGGCACGCGGCGGGCGGAGGATAAGTTCCAGGCCGTTGTTGAGAAGGCTCACCTCGATCTCGAGGAGTTCCAGGCCATTGTTAAGAAGGCCCGCCATGATGCCGAGGAACTCGCATGGTTGAAGAAGGATCATGAGGCCCTTCAGAACACCGTCGAGCGTATCTGGCATGAGCGGCACAAGGCTTGGCAGGTGCGTGACTTCGAGGCTTGCCGGAAGGCTGAGGTCGAGAAGATGGCGACCGACCTTGGGGAGGAGGTCAGTCGGCTCCATGTGCAGGTGTAGGGGCTTCAGACCGCCGTGTCCTAGGGGCTCGACCTGGAACGTCTACTGAAAGCTCAATCTGAGGGTAAGGTTTTCGTTGTTCCTTTGTTTTGCGGCGTTGCGGTGGTTTTTGACTTGGCGGACTTTTCTGGATGGGTCTCGTTGATGACCTCGCCCGGCTGAGAGACATCATCGATGCGGAGCGCACTGAGCACGACAACCTACGGGATGTGGTCCGCATCATTTGCGACGGCCTCAGCGTGGTCCAGGAGGAGGGGAAGAGCTCGTTGGCGGCTCATGTCCTTGGGGCGTACCGGTGGGCCCGTGAGATCGCTCGGGAGGCGCTCCACGTCGGCGTGAGGTGGGCCTTCGGCGTCTTCGGCTCCCACTACTCCGGCATCAACTTTGCCGGGTTGAGCGGGAGGTACGCCTCCGGCTACTCTGAGGCCGAGCTGGACGAGATTGACGCGTCGGTGCTCAATCCAGCGGAAGCCTTGGCGAAGCTCCTGGAGGATGAGGCCGTCCCGCTGGAGGACCCGGGGACGAGTTAGCTGTATCGGGCTTAGATGCCAAAAAATATGTAAATATGTTAAGTGATTTCGAACTTGCTTTTGCGATGGCCACAGAGGCCTTTGTGTAATTTTCCGAAAAAAGTTTTCGATCCTCTTTCTGTTTTTAGGGTTTGGAAAGATTAGAGCATGGGTCGGATGCGTCACGAAGCGCTGATGAGCGAAGGCACCGTAGCCACTGGGGCGTAAGTTTCTCGCGGTCTGATCAGTCTTGCCTGAGCATCGTTCGCGCACTCTTTTCTTTTCATGCCCAAACGTTTAGGAAGAGGGTCGGTTTGGAAAAAAATAGTGTTTTGAGGAGACGCCAAGTGACTTGGGCCGGAGCCCCTGATAGCCTCCGAGGGATATGCGTCCCTGGGGCAGAGCCAAGGTCGGATATCCCTAAGCTTGGGATGGAACTTCAGCGAAAGCAACTCAAAACCGCCCCTTTTTCACAAACTAAAAGATAACAGAAGCATGTGTGTACAAACTTGGAAACAATAGCTATGGGTAAAAACGTCTTAGCTGCTCGATGTTCCAAGCGTTGTTGAAGATCTGCCCATCGGGGGTCGCCAGCTTGTACGTGCCCGGCCGCAGTACTTGCGAGACGATGAAAGGACCTTCCCACGGAGGGGTCAGTTTGTGCCGGCCTCTGTTGTCTTGGACGGGGCGAAGCACCAGGTCGCCGACGTTGAAGGCTCGGCCCCGTACCTTACGGCTGTGATACCACCGCAAAGCTTGCTGGTACTTGGCCGAGTGCAGCAGGGCCACGTCGCGTGCTTCGTCAAGCTAGTCTTGCGTGTCCTCGAGGGATGCTTGATTCCCCTGTTCGTCGTACGCCCTGACCCTTGGTGACCCGTACTCCAGGTCGGTGGGGAGGATTGCCTCGGACCCATAGACCATGAAGAACAGGGTGAAGCCAGTTGCCCTACTAGGGGTAATCCTCAGACTCCATAGGACCGCGGGGACCTCCGCGACCCACCGGCTACCGAACTTGTTAAGGCGGTCGAAGATCCGTGGCTTGAGTCCCTTGAGTATCATGCTGTTTGCCTGCTCGACCTATCCATTCGTGCGGGGGTGCGCTACGGCTGACCAGTCCACTCGGATGTGGTGGTCATCGTAGAACTTGAGGAACTTCTTCCTGGTGAACTGCGTGCCATTGTCCGTGATGATGGAGTTGGGGACTCCGAAGCGATGGATGATGTCAGTGAAGAATTGCACCACCTGCTCGGACTTGATCTGCGCAACTGGTCGGGCCTCGATCCACTATGAGAACTTGTCGACGGCGACAAGCAGGTGGGTGAAGCCCCCGGGTGCCTTCTTGAAGGGCCCGACGAGGTCTAGTCCCCAAACTGCGAAGGGCCACTTGATGGGGATGGTTTGGAGCACTTGTGAAGCGTCCCCACATAAGTAGAGACTAAATGTGATACAAATATCAGTCCCAGAAGGCTGATAACACATTTATTCGACAGATAATTCAGTTACCGTATAACTTCCGAGGGAGTGGGCGTGAAAGCCACGCACCGATAAGAAGTAAATAAACAACAGCGGCTAACAAAGCGACTGCCATAAGATAGCACTCGGGACTACACGGCAGCAGCAGCATCTTGAAAAGGCCAACACTACAGGCAGCGTTGGGTGCGGACACAACCTCTACTCAAGGTCTTCGGCGATGAAGTCCGGGTCTTCCTCTGTAGTAACGAAGCAAGGGTGAGTACGAACGTACTCAACAAGTCCAACCCCATCCACGGAGGGGGATAATAGCAAGTATATGCACAGGATATATCAAGGATAGGCTAGGGTTTATTTGCAATAAAGCTAGATTTTTCAACACATGCAAGGGCTCGTTTTCAAACAAATTTTCGTAAAGCTTTTCTTTAGTAACCGAAACATTAAGTGGGGTTGATCCTACACAAAGGATCCAAGTTTTTATTGCTATCGGACTCCCCGTCCGCCATAGCCCACGGCACAACTGCCGGACACTTCCAAAATCCAACACACACACGCGCGTGCGCGCGACATCCATGCCCAAGTGCTAGTTATGTGACCAAGCCGTAACTCGTCCAATGCCGTGGACATGGCTACCCAGATAGGTTTTAACTCTGCAGAGGTTGTACACTTTTCCCACAAGTAGGGTACCGCAGCACGATCACCTTAGTGCCGGTGCGGATCCTAACAAAGCCATTACCCACCTTAGCTAAGACTGGCTAGCCCTCACAGAAGCACCCAAGGGGTTCACGGCTCATCCACGAGACCGTAACCGGGACCTAAGTCACCAAGATCTTACTCCTTTTCCATGGGCTCCCGTTGCTCACCAGCACCCCTGAAGACTAACAGTTCAGCTAGTGGGATTTATGCTAAGCCGTTGCCCATACAATGGTCGAGTGGTTGCACGATGGTTGAATTAGGCAAGATGACACATCAACTCAGTCCTTAACCACGACAATATGGATATCTCCCAACATTGCTCAACCACCAAGGTACGAGCACAACACCCTGGCATCCCACACAAGGAATACCCATCCATCCTATCTACACATTCCTTTTCCTTTGAACCCAGAAAGCCATTTTCCTCACTTGCACACACACACATTTATTTTCCGAAAACATTATTGTAGTAGTGATTGAAGTTTAAGTAGCAATTCCCTAAGCATTCTAGCGGTGGCTATCGACCAAATAGAGCGAATCATATTTAGAGACAACCATAGGATAACAAGGAATGTTCATAACAATCAAGGGGTGGCTATCCAATCATGTCTTGCGATGAAATAATATGCATTTTGTAAAACAGGCCAATAGGTTGTGTTTGAAAACTAGGTATTAAATATGCATCAGAGGGTGAGATTGGACTTGCCGTCTTCAAAGCCTTCCGGGAGTTCCGGCTCGTGCTGGTGATCCTTGGGCTCGGGCTCACGGTCAAACTCCTCCTCAGGCAATCCGCGATCTACGGCACACACAAACGGACACACAAATAAATAAAAGAATTTTTAACCGTGAGCTCCGAACAGAAAATGTGAACGGAAAATAGGTAGAAAGATTATTTTTGGGAAATTTGGATATGGATCGGCGAAAGTATTCTGGAGGATGAAGTGGTGAAATTTGGGATTAATTGGAGGAAGTTTGGCACATGAAATGACGGGTTAAACATGAATTAGGGGCTTAAACGGAGGTTTAGAACTGATTTATAATCAACCAGGGAACTATTTGTAAATACTTTTGGAGGTGGAGGGGCTTATCCGTGAATAGGTTTATGAGAGTGGTGGAAGGACTGTTTCGCAAATAATAGATTCCTTGGGGTTAGATCGGAAAGGAGGGGTTTCTTCTTCCCTTCTCTCTGTACCGGAACAGAGGAGATGGGAGGGAGGGGCGGGCGGCCTGGGGCGGCGGCCCAGGCTCGCCGGCGGCGAGGGGAGGTGGCGGGACAGGCTAGAGGAGGCCGTGGGGGCTCCATTTTGCCTGATACGGTGGAGGCGGCGGCGGTTGGCGCTCGGGCGGCGGAGGTACT